>NC_134486.1:343779579-344065344 GCF_040206685.1 Ascaphus truei
CCGCGCCAACGAGCGCAGCGGGACCGAGGCCTTACTCTCTTGCAAAGTGAGATGTAATCACATCAGAGTTTGGCCTTTTATACCTGGACACTGTAATGGGATTAGGCCCATTGTTGAGGAACCTGGGAGATGTCAACCACGTGCTGAGTGGACTTGCTCTGCAAGAAAACTGTAAGACCTGGGGCTGTATCTGTATAGTTTGTCTGTGGAGGCATTGTCCTGGACCACCTTCAATCCCAGGAATCTCATCAACTGAGTCTAAAGCCGCAGAGACCAGGAATATTGTTCCGGCCCAGACTCAATGGCATCTCCCTGTTTGGGAATCCCCAGCCTCGAGAGTGTCATTCTGGACTGGATATTCTTGGGGAAGGCAGTGTGCTGACAGGAGACTGACAGAGCCCCTATAAAGGAAGAGCTGACAGGCCGTCAGCAGAAGGGAACTGAGGAGACCCAATGCAAGGGTCTGGAGCATCCAGTGTTGCTGCGGTCTGTGTGTGCCGCGTTGGTCAGATTGGTTTCAAATTAAGAAATGGCAGGGAATTTAAAAGCCAGCAGAGAGCAAGGCAGTGCTGCACATACTACAGAGGGCAGCGGTGCAAGTTGGTAACGCGTATCGGGGTAAGCTTCCGGACAGAGGTCCCCACACCTATGACTATAGGTTGTTCCCCCAGTTGTATTGTATGTCTTTATTTATATAGCGCCATTAATGTACATAGCGCTTCACAGTAGTAATACACGTGACAATCATATAAATAACAAATAATATAAATAACGGGTCATGGGAATAAGTGCTTCAGACATAAACGTAACATTTAGGAAGAGGAGTCCCTGCTCCGAGGAGCTTACTATCCTTTGTGTGTGTGTTTTATGTACTGGAAGTTTGTGGAAACCTTTTCCATTAATTAACCTTTGTTCAAATATATATATCTGAACAACAAAAAAGATTCCCAAAGGGAGCACACGGGTTTACCAAAAAGAGTATAATACAAATGTTATTGAATGTAAACAATTAAAAAAAAAGGGGAGAAAGAGTAAAATGGAGGGGGACTCCAAACTAACTCCTCAAGGACAAAATCCACACTATAAACACTGGAAATAACAAAGTGGTGTGATAACACAATGTTAAGGTACTTCACTAATTCACTAATCTTACTATATATTTCTGAAAGCGTCATATGTTTCTGTGTCTGTATGTGTCTCCCTGTGTCCCTCCCTGTGTCCCTAGCGGCAATCCCATTGGACCTTGGACCAGGCCAATGAGATTGCTCCCTTGGCCCGCCCGCCCCCACACACCTCTCATTGGCCTGAGGCGGAGTGACGGGCCAAAGGAGAGACGGAGACAGAGACACACACACACACACACCCCCCCTCCCCCACGCTCTCTGCGTCTCTCCCCTCACACAGGCCGCTCCTCCGGCTGTCTCCGCCTCTCTCCGCGAAAGGCGCAGCACCTCCTCACCGGAGCGTCTCAGCCTCTCCGCTGAGGAGCCCAAGGTGGAGGAGGAGGGCGGCCGGTACCTGGACGAACAGGAGCGCGGCCGGGTGCAAGGTGAGTAAACGCAGGGGAATTACCTCGTCCTTGACTCCCCCTGCCCTTTGCCCCCCCTACCCTCCCTGCCCACCTGCCTGTTGCCCCCCCTGCCTTTTGCCCCCTGCCCTTTGCCCTCCCTCCCCCTGCCCTCCCTCCCCCTGCCCTTTGCCCCCTGCCCTCCCTCCCCCTGCCCTTTGTCCCCTGCCACCATCCACCTGCACCCCCAGCCCTTTGCCCGCTGCCCCCCCAGCCCTTTTCCCCCTGCCCCCCCAGCCCTTTTCCCCGCCCCTCCCTGACCTTTGCCCCGCCCCTCCCTGACCTTTGGCCCTCCCTGCCCTTTGCCCTGCCCCTCCCTGACACTTGCCCCTCCCTGCCCTTTGCCCTGCCCCTCCCTCCCTGACCCCCGCCCCTCCCTGCCCTTTGCCCCCCCCCCACCCCTCCCTGCCCTTTGCCTCCCCGCCCCTCCCTGCCCTTTGCCCCCCCTGCCCCTCCCTGCCCTTTGCCCCCCCCGCCCCTCCCTGCCCTTTGCCCCCCTGCCCCTCCCTGCCCTTTGCCCTCCCCACCCTTCTACGCCCCTTGCCCCCCCCGCCCTTCGATGCCCCTCCCCCCCGCCCTTCCACTCCATGCCCCCTGCCCTTCCACGCCCGGGCAACGCCGGGTATATCAGCTAGTGGTAATATAAAGGGAGAATACTATTCTGCTGTTAGAAAACTCCCAATAGTAGTAGACAATGAAACTGTAATGTCACATACTAATAAGTACTATAATAATCAAATGACATAATACACATAGACTGAAGAAATGAACAGACTCAGTCCCACATGTGTCAATAAGAAAAAAAACACAACTCCGGTTGAAGTATCCCATCATGAAGATAGTCTCTGTGTCTTTGAGTGATGGTCCCAGACCACAGGCCGCAACTACTGCATAGCTTCTGCTGTGCCCCTGACACTATGGACGCCAAGCTGGGAAGTGTCCCTATCTAGGGGGCCTGTCCCTATAGCAGCCATAAACTGAGATAAGTTGGGGCCTAACAGGGGGTTTCTGGCCTAGTGCAGGAGCCACAGACCCATGCACCTACAACCTACCCCTTCCTTGTCCCAGCTCCGACTGGCGTGGTCCCTGGCGCGCCAAATGTATCCTTTCCCGGTGCAGGGAATGCTGCAGCCCATTTGGTTCTACTTGGACATCTTACTGCCTGCCCCTGTGCATGCTGGGGGCTGTAGTCCCCTCTGAGCCTCTTTGTCTAATGGCCGCCACTGCAGCTCTCTATCTAAATGCCGCCGCACCGGGGACCTATATGCGCATGCGCGGCCAATCGCAACATGGCTGCGCCCTGCAAAGGGAGCCGCCGGAGCCTCTGCCAAGCCCGTCACCTGCCTCACAAGCCGCCAGCACCTGCGCGCCCCCGCAACACTCCCAGCACCCGCCGCCGTACCGGAGGTAAGGAGTACTTAGGGAGACCCTGTCAAATATATATATATATATATATATATATATATATAGGAAAACACAGGGGGTGCCCAGTGCTACATCCAAATGACAAAACATACATGGTAATAATTACAAGAAATGATGCTTCAATACTAATAACATTGCTAATGCTAATAATAAAATATGGTTTTTTAGTTAGAAATTTTGGCCAAAACATCATAAGCTTGCACACCAAACGTCAAGGTAAACCATAATAAGTGCAAGTCCTACACTACACTGCATTTGTTCCCAATACCTCTGTATGAGGGGGAAGAACCATAATAGATTCATTACCTGCAGCAAGATGAGACAATCCACCATTAAAAAGGGGGAGTTGACGTGAGCTCTGGGGGAGGTGCCACAACCTCCATACAACTGATACCAGTCAGAAATTAATTAAACACACAAACCCAGCAAGCTCAAACGCCCACACCCTCCTAATATTGACTATACTGTATGTAATGCCACATAGAGTGCAACTGGGCTGTGGCACATGAATATAGGAAAACACAGGGGGTGCCCAGTGCTACATCCAAATGACAAAACATACATGGTAATAATTACAAAAATGTATGGAGGTTGTGGCACCTCCCCCAGAGCTCACGTCAACTCCCCCTTTTTAATGGTGGATTGTCTCATCTTGCTGCAGGTAATGAATCTATTATGGTTCTTCCCCCTCATACAGAGGTATTGGGAACAAATGCAGTGTAGTGTAGGACTTGCACTTATTATGGTTTACCTTGACGTTTGGTGTGCAAGCTTATGATGTTTTGGCCAAAATTTCTAACTAAAAAAACATATTTGACCTCCAACCGGCAGGAATCTCCTGACAAAGCTAGTTCTCTAGCAAAACGCGTCGAATCAAGGCAGATACCAAGACACGTGGAGGAGAGACGCTGAGCTGTTCGTTGCTTCTTGCGGCCGCAATTAGGAGCACCTGTGGCGGAGTGTCTCCATTCTAAACCTAATCGCGACTCCTGGAGAGGAAGGGGCGTGCACCCTATCCATCCCATCCTGGTCCCCAGATGCCCCTCTACGTGGGACTACTGTTCGTGTACACTTTATGTGTGAAATGCCTTTACTCACTGTATGCTTGTGAGTATAACCTTTGCAGAATTTCATAGGATTATCATTTTTGTGCTTTACAGTACTGTACTATTTTTGTGATCTCTCTTCTTTTACATGTGCATGGTGTCCCGCTCCCTTGTCACCTCTATCCACTAAAATACAGTAAGCTAGGGAACTTCTGTTCAAAAGCAGAAATATGTGCACACCATTTATAAAGTATATATTTACTTATAAAAACTCACAGTGCACACTACAGTACAAGATAAGTTACTACTTCTGGATATTAAGGTTTATTGGGGTCAATTTTACAACTTTAAATAAGGTGTAAAAAACGAATTTGAAGTAATATGTCATCAGTGACAGCTTACAGTAAAAGCATTATTCGCTTCCAAGGTTTACTTGACCATGCTCAATCTAATTGTATACAATGTGGTTAAGATAACCACTGCATATATGAAGGTTGCTAGAGGTCCCTGCACTAATCCTGCAATATGGCTTGTTTTAGGCTCAGACACGTTGCCACAACATCAAACACAATAGAAGACCCCTAGTGGGCTTTGCCATCTCATCTATTCTTATAAACAGATTTTTACTTATTTTTATTGTTGCATGTTACAGTTTGTGTTGTATATTTCTCCTATTGGTTATATAGTAATAACAGAAAAAAATATCCCTGCTTTTTTCAAATAATTCTTTGTAGGAAAAAAAACAATTATCAAGGGGGCAAAGAATAAAGTAGAATTTTTTGTTATTGCATCAAAAACTCAATTTATCACATAATAGAATATGTTTGTGTGCCATTATTTATGTTCCTATGGTTGGGCACATTTTATTATTCTTTGTATGGTGTGCAGCATGTTCAAACATATGAATGTATTAAGAATTGGTTTACATCAACTTACATTTTTCTTTAACGGCAAGAAAATCGTGGACAATTCTGAGACACAAAAGTGTCGTATATAAGTTTAATATTTCTTCTAATTTACATGTGCACTAAAGACCACAACACGTAAAAAATGGTTTTACATACAGACTGTGTACGAACTTGCTTTACAACAAAATCTCTTGTAGCGACGCTTTATTATACACAGTGTCTAGCTCCCCCCCCCCCCGAGTCTTTTCTTTGTTAGTATGACATGTCTGGTAATTTTAGCTCTTCAGAATAAAAATACTGCACACAAAAAATAAGGTGCTTATTGTGAACATAAAGTCAGATGATCTGCACTCTATGAGCCTGAACCGCGCACAGGAAAGAAATGCTGAAAATGATTTGCATTTACAAGCTTACAGTATTTTAGTTTTTTTCTCAACTGTTTATTTGTAAACCATTATTCTTAGGTACAAATAGTAACTATATGTAGCCATGCTGTAAAATGGCATACCGTTTTCTCTCATGCTGGCAGTAAGCCTGGTAAGTTACAGGGTTGCCAGCATCAATCATGGAGGTTTGCCCTCACACCCTGGTGAGGTGTCATACTGTATGTATTGAAGGGGAGTGGTAACATGCTCTGAGTCCACCGTTAGTGACATCAGAGATGTGCCTGGTTCCTGAGGTATATAAGGCACAGCACTGCCCAAAGTTAGTGTGTTCTACAAGGTTGAGCAGAGCAGAAGGCCAGAGTGTACTAGTGAAGTAACTAGTGACACCGCTCTAATTCAAAGGCCAGCAGCAGCAAGGCTGGCTGGGCCTACACTGTGTCCAGGGACCTGGCACAGGAGGGGATCTCCCTGAGGGGAAAGGTGATTCCACTTCATTAAGAGAGCAGACCTTTCAAAGGGAAGTACCAGCCAAAATGAGTGGCTGAGTTGCTGGCTGTGAAGGGCAGCTGGCCCATACTAACTGCAATTAAGATGTCCAGTTCTAAATCAACTCCACTGTGTGAGACTGAAGTTACTCTCCAGTGGAAGGCACCACCAGGAAGGAGTTCCTCATCAGGCCTATCTCCATGCGGACGCAGAGATGCTGATGAGGTGGAGGCACTGCATTGTATGTAGGTAGGACTCTAGCACAGTACCTCAGCTGCCTATCTGGCTGACATTCCCCATACCAACATCATGTGGGAGACTCAGGAGTCCTGTTGCCAACAGGTGCACCACCAGACACTATCATGTAATGGGGACTGGTTAGACCACAGGGGCCAATGTGAGATTGGGTGGGTCAGCTATAGCCAGAAAATCCGTTACATTTGGAGGCGCTGCTGAGATGACCTGTCAACAGGACAGGCTTTTGCTAGGCACACTGGGAAACAGGAGAGTGTACAGTATGCTGCCAGTCAGTGCTGTGTTGAGATGGGAACCAGGGACGACTTGGAGACCTGAGAGGAGTGGGAGTCTGGAGAGGGGCTATAGCTGTCATAGTCACCTTGAGCCAGTGCTAGTTGGTAGGATGCCTAAAGGGATAGCCTGTTAACGAGGTCAGGAATCCTGGAGAGGGTCTGCGCTAGGCTAGCCAACAGTAGGTAGACGCCCAAGTACTGTATGGAAGAGCCAGAGTACTCTAGCCCATTCCAGACCACTTACCGAAGGGAGCACAGACTGGGAGAGAGGAGAGACACAGCATACACAAAGAGAGTTGGCCTAGCCTGAGGTAGTGCAACACAAGTCAGACCTACATTAGGTACACAAGGTGGTGCATCGGGCAATCTTTATTGTATCGGTATGGCAGCTGCCCCGCAGAGAGGAGCTCCATGTACAATCACAGCAAATACAATACATCAATGGCGACTGCAAGAATGGAGGATCTGCGTGGCGCGGAAGGTCCAAGATGGCGGACGGAGGCAAACGGAGAGAGCGCACGTGGTATGTGCGCAACCGAAGAGCAAGCTACAGAAACGACTTTTGCGAGCCTGCTGTGGAGTGGCGCCAAGGCTGTGGCCGCGCCGTTTTGGTCCTGCTTGGGACCACGGGGTACTTCCCTGGAGGACATTGTAGTAGTGTGGGGAGAGTGGTGGATTTGCTTGCCAGTCAGCGTACAACACCCCAAAAGCTACCTCAGTTACTCCAATGATTGGCAATGCAAATCAAAATGGCGGTTCCCGCTTTCCTGGGAGACCGCGTGGGCCAGTTGCAGAAAATGCTACAAATGCTAAACTTGTAGAGAGTTGGCCGGAAGTGGCGCCAAGAGGAAAACCCCACCCTGATGGGAGGTATGGCGCGAAAGCTGCGGCCGCGCCCTCATGGACTATGACCAGATCAGCCCCAGTGCTGGGTCATCCAATAAGCCTCCCCTAATCTCAACCAGGGGGAGTGGTTTCCAACTGTGTCAGATGCGGGTGGAGCTAGATGAAGGAGGAGTTACCAAACCAGCCCCTGCACTTCAGTCACGAGGAGCCAGCGAACCGAGCAAGCCACTGCAAAGAGTGTCTCCAGTGGTTACTATGGCCAGCAAGATTGAGGACGATTCGACTATCTCTGCCCAACCCTATTTGGCCCCAGGAGGCTTCCTGGTGCTCAGGGCGGCTGGCAATGAGACGGTGGCGTGCCTATGCATGCAGTGTCGACTGCCGGGTGGTACGGTTAGTACCGCGTCTCGATTCCCTCAATGCGGCATCCATTATCTATGGCCGGTGCCAACCTTTGTACCTGGCTAGACGGTGGAGGCGGACACAGCCATGCCAACGGCTGAAGTCCTGGGTGCGCTCTGGAGGGAGCCCGCAGATCCCGGAGTGTGGGGATCGCTCCGTACTATCAAACCAGAGCCAGAAGAGAAAGACACTGGGAGGCGAAATGATGGGCGAGAACCGCCCCAGCGGTCTCCGACGGGGGTGCCCCTTCCCATGTTGGAGCCCGACTCCTCGGACGAGGAGAAAGTGACCCCGATGGCGGTGGTGACGCGCCAACTGGCGGACCACTACGGCGGTGCTGCAAGAGAAACGGCACTCACCTGTGTCGCAACCGAGCGGAGTCGTGTCGCCTGTGCAGCGGCAGCCGGAGAGGCGGAGTCCCACAGACGTGGTGACTAGCGGATCCGATGGCGGAGCAGTCGGAGAAGGAACCATCCCGTGTCGACGGTGCGGTAAGAGACCCTCTTGGCCCCTTCAGGCGACGGCGGTGGTAACGGCGGAGAGAGGCCTAGACCAGGCCCGAGCGGAGCCACGAGAGGAAACAGCCCTTCCGGATGTCGTTGTGGAGGAAGAGGTCTCGATTGGGGACCCAATCCAAGATGGCGGCGAGTCCCGCGAGATAGATGATCTCACTTCCGGCGGGCATGGCGGAGCCGGCTGGAAGATGGCGTCCTCGCGATCGAGCAGTTGTACCAGGTCACCTGGGTCCAAGAAGAGCTGGCAGGAGCTGCGGAAGCCTGGGAGCAGCGAGACGGGAGTACCGGAGGGCCAGACCGATGGCACCGGGCCAGGTTGCGCCGAAGTGCGGGTCGTAGCCCCGCGGATGCCGATAGCCCATCCCTATGCCCAACCCCCGGCCGTAGTTAAAGCTCCTGCCCCTATCACCTTTTCATATGGGTCCCCGTCCAGCCAAGGGTTGTCTGGGGAGTCCCGAACCCCATCAGATGAAAGGACTGGGGAGAGCTTAGACTGTTTTATGTCGGATGACGGGTCGGGAGGGGGAAGGTACACACGACAAGTGTCCATGTTGAGTGATTGTCCTAGCTCAGTCAGCGTTCAGGTTACTAATAGGCCCAAGAGATTAGGGTCCCATTCTCGATCGACGGGTACCTCGGGGATATCCTTGGGGGGAGAGTTAGAAGGGGAATCAGAGGAGAGAGAGGTTGCCGTACCGGCTCCCAAAGAGGTTAGGGACACCCGGTGCTGGGCACCCACTTTCGAGGGGTACGAGGCCTGGTTGGATCGTACCTGGTTCATTTTGGACCAAGACGGGGTAGTGGACTATTGGTGGGCCCCAGGGGAATTTACAGAGGAAGCTCGTCGGGAGGAGATGAGGCTTCGATGGTATGACATCAGCTCCGGGGTAGTGGAGCCACAGGGACCCAGTAGGTTGAGGGATCCTGCCGAGCCAGATGAACCCTTGTCATGGGTGCTGCCAGGGAGAGCAGGCAGCGCTAGATTGATCCGGACAAGCCGGGCCGAACGGGCCATAGTGACCCGTTATAAAAACTCCCATGGACTGGAGTACCCCTATGTCCCTGAACCCCTCATGCAGGAAATAGAGAACCAGAGTGTTGGGTGGTTAAGGGAGACCATAGAAATGTATATCATTAACAAAGGGGGCGATCTTACTGGGCAACGGGGCAGTAGAGAGAATTTCCCAGCTCATGAGGGTATGGAGTATAGGGCGCAGCATATACAAGCACAAAGCAGTGTATAGACCAGAGAATGGGTCACCTCGAGAGTACAGTGTGACTGTAACAGACATGGCTGGCCGGGAAGTGAAGAAACCAGATCCCAGGTACTATTATTAGGTAAAGGGGATAGTGGGGTCTGTTTCTAGTACAGTGCCATCTGCTGGTCAGCTAGCACTGAGGAAGTTGATATCATGAAAAGAAAACTGTATGATATAAATTTGTGTTCATAATTATGTTTTGCAGTGTTTCCTGGACGAAGGTACACCAAATTTAGGTCCCAGACGGGGCGTTGGGATTCACCAGGGGGAGAATGTAGCCTGGTGAGGTGTCATATGTATTGAAGGGGAGTGGTCACATACTCTGAGTCCACCGTTAGTGACATCAAAGATGTGCCTGGTTCCTGAGGTATATAAGGCACAGCACTGCCTAAAGTTAGTGTGTTCTACAAGGTTGAGCAGAGCAGAAGGCCAGAGTGTACTAGTGAAGTAACTAGTGACACCGCTCTAATTCAAAGGCCAGCAGCATCAAGGCTGGCTGGGCCTACACTGTGTCCATGGACCTGGCACAGGAGGTGATCTCCCTGAGGGGAAAGGTGATTCCACTTCATTAAGAGAGCAGACCTTTCAAAGGGAAGTACCAGCCAAGATGAGCGGCTGAGTTGCTGGCTATGAAGGGCAGCTGGCCCATACTAACTGCAATTAAGATGTCCAGTTCTAAATCAACTCCACTGTGTGAGACTGAAGTTACTCTCCAGCGGAAGGCACCACCAGGAAGGAGTTCCTCATCAGTACCATCTCCATGCGGACGCAGAGATCCTGATGAGGTGGAGGCGCTGCATTGTATGTAGGTAGGACTCTAGCACACTACCTCAGCTGCCTGTCTGTCTGACATTCCCCATACCAACATCATGCGGGAGACTCAGGAGTCCTGTTGCCAACAGGTGCACCACCAGACACTACCATGTAATGGGGACTGGTTAGACCACAGGGGCCAATGTGAGATTGGGTTGGTCAGCCCTAGCCAGAAAATCCGTTACATATAGATGCCCCTGGTTGTGCTCTGTTACTTTCTCATATCTTGTATTCTTAGGTACAGAAGAGAGAAAATGGAACAAATAAGAGAGAGAGGGGGGGGGAGAAGAGTTCAGAGTACAGATAAGTACATTATGTTATACAACAGTTTTTGTCATAAACCCCCCAAAAAAAATAAAGGGGGGGGGGGCATGGTGTTGAACTCCCTCCCACGTGCAGTTCAACCGAATCAGACCCCTCACCGTCGACGGAAAAATAACAAAATATGACAATGTAAGTTAGTGTTACATAAGGGCCTCTCAAGGTCTGTGCCCCGCCTCACCTTCTGCAGCCAGTTATGGGTCCCAGACAAGGGAGAACTAAGTCCTAGCTTATTCTTAATAAAGCATAGCATACATTTATTGTAGGGATTCACAGTGGCAAATTACATTACACCTGCTTCAAATTGTACTGTAGATTGCACTGAACAAATGGCTTTTTATATTACTGTACATAACTCCAAATTATCAGCAATTTCCTTTCATTATTCCCCCCCCCCCCCACATTGTAGATAAAAAGCAACTTGAGAGGAAAATTACCATTGCAGACTTCTAACAGATGACTCAGTTAGCACCTGAAAATATGTTGTACTGGCATTCTGAACTTCCTGCTTCAGTGAAATACCAAACAAGTGGTGTTTCCTTTACAAATAAGCTATTACATCAAACCTTGTCCCTATAACTTCCGTATGTGTCTGTGATCCAACATTTTTGTTGGCAGACTCATGCATATTCTAATTAAAGAGCAGAGGAAAACAAGCATCATTCATCGGCATCGTGTATTAACGCACAAAAACAACCCTCCACTTGCAAGGGTGAAAACATATTAGAAAACAAATACCTCCGCCATTGTGCTGAAATAAAGAATTAATTTCCTCCTCATCAAGTCAACATAATAAAGCATTGAATGGAAAAGTAAAAGCAAAACAAAAAACAACCCATCAATATTTAGGGAAAGGCTATTTAAAAAAAAAAAAAAAACTGGAGCAGATACCATCAATAAAATTCGCAAAACATGCGGCAATGTATTAATGGAATGTGCGTAATTTTTTTTTAGCAATATTGCCTGTTTTGCATTCACGCATATTACCACGAGATGTACTCATGCAAATCAATTATTAAAAAGGAGGAGCTTACAAGGCACATTGCAACGCACACATTTAAATTATATGCATCATGTTTGTGTCAAGCGCTGGACCTAAATATTGACATTTTTGTGATGGAATAATCCAACTTTCTCAAGGTCGACGTAAAATGTTTCTGATGATCATGAAAAGCCTAAGTTTGAAAAGAAAGTGTCCTTGAATGTATGTACTGTATTATAAATGTGTGCCGACAAAGAGGCGCTCATCAAAAGATATTTGATTATAAACTTCATGCGTTACAGCTATTAAAGTAGACGCAGGAAAAACAACATAGGAAGCGGTTGCAACATTTACATTTTTTCATGAAACATTGTGCCGATTTACTTGGCGCCATATTGAGCTATGATACATCTACCCCACTGACTTCAAAGTGGAAGACCCTGTTTTGGGGGGATATTTTGCACGTCACAGTCAAGTGCTTAAAGCCTAATCTTTCTTGCCCTAATTTTAATGTAACTTTAACTTTTACGGTCCTATTACCCATGCTAATAATTCTATTATCAAATGTGAAGACAGAATTAACCTTATACCATGAACCATTGCACAGTTGTTTAAAGCGGATCAACATAGTTATAAGGAAATACAATAAACAGGTAGCGCACTTAAGGGTCTATACAGTATATAAAGCATCGCCAAAAGTACGTTTGTGAAAAAACGACGCAAAGAAGAGTAGCAAATCCATTTCTCTTTATGCGCCAATGTAAAAAAAAACGATTTTTAGGTGTTGTGTGCTGAATGTGTCAACAGGTGTTGTCTGCGGTGTACACATGCAAATGATGTGCAATAATAAATTACAAGCATGTGACACATTTTGGCGCCAGAAATGCATCATAATTATCCGCCAAGCTATTTTTGGCATTAAAGTCAATTACAAGTAGACGCAAACATTTCTTAATCCATTTATATGCTTAAAAATGATGCGCACCATACAAGAATAAGATGTGCCCTAAATGTAAGCACATCATTAATGATATACCAACATATGCTGCTAATTATTTCAGTAAAAGGAGGGGATAAGGGAGTGATCAACTAAACCATACTAATTGTGTAGAAAATGTTAATAATAATAAATTCAATTGATAATGAAAAGTAGGTGCAACTGTGAACTGAAGTGAATCAGAGAAAGTGGGGGGTATAGTGGCCTGTACTCCAAAGAAAATTCACTCAAATGCACACTACCTAAATTTAAAATGTAACCTTTAATATCAAATACTTAAAACATATATTACCAAAGTGAAAATGTGATAACGTTTAAAAATAAATTAAATAAAGTAACTCGTGCAACCAGGCAGTCTCTAATGTGTAAATGCTCCAGTATACTATTAAAACTGGAGAATAGGAGGCTGCTAGGGTGCACACAGCCGGAGTGAGCAAACAAGCCCACCACTTCACTGATTAGCCTAATAAATAGTGAATATCGTAGGGGCTATTGATATCATTGATTATAACTTGATACTGGCAGTATGGCCTCCTAATCAGGTCTTAACCTACTCCAGGAATACTTGCCTAGCCACTACCCTAATTTTTTATATCGGCTAATCTAGTGAACGGCTGACAAGTACTGTATTAAAATAGCCCCATGAAGGGGGCTGACATCATCAACACGCGTCCAACGCGCGTTTCCCTCCTACTACGGAGCTTCCTTAGGGACAAAATTTGCATTAGGGCTAAAGCAAACGCTATTTAAACCCTGCGGTCCCCATGGTAACGTAATCGGCGTCCAGTTACTGCGCATGCTCAATAGAGCGCGAGCGCAACTACTGAAGAACATATCAAACCAACCTTACAACACTGATTGGCAGGGTGCTATAGTCAGACCTCCCCAGTTGTAACGGAGGGTTGCCAGGACCCTTAGATATGTCAGATATTCCTCACTTATCGGAGCGTGGCCCACAAGACTAATGCGCATGCGCACATTGCCGTGCTTCCCCACTGACACTGTCAGGGGACACTTGCGCAGTATAGGCAGCTAGATGGAGCTAGTGCACATGCGTGGCCACATAGACATATTCACACTGACACTGATATAGCCATAACAAGCTTACAGAGAGTTTGTTTGTACCATCAATGCGCATGTGTGGATAGAGTTGTTGTAGGACATGTGGCTATATCAGTGTCAGTGTGAATATGTCTATGTGGCCACGCATGCGCACTAGCTCCATCTAGCTGCCTATACTGCGCAAGTGTCCCCTGACAGTGTCAGTGGGGAAGCATGGCAATGTGCGCATGCGCATTAGTCTTGTGGGCCACGCTCCGATAAGTGAGGAATATCTGACATATCTAAGGGTCCTGGCAACCCTCCGTTACAACTGGGGAGGTCTGACTATAGCACCCTGCCAATCAGTGTTGTAAGGTTGGTTTGATATGTTCTTCAGTAGTTGCGCTCGCGCTCTATTGCGCATGCGCAGAAGCTGGACGCCGATTACGTTACCATGGGGACCGCAGGGTTTAAATAGCGTTTGGTTTAGCCCTAATGCAAATTTTGTCCCTGAGGAAGCTCCGTAGTAGGAGGGAAACGCGCGTTGGACGCGTGTTGATGATGTCAGCCCCCTTCATGGGGCTATTTTAATACAGTACTTGTCAGCCGTTCACTAGATTAGCCGATATAAAAAATTAGGGTAGTGGCTAGGCAAGTATTCCTGGAGTAGGTCAAGACCTGATTAGGAGGCCATACTGCCAGTATCAAGTTATAATCAATGATATCAATAGCCCCTACGATATTCACTATTTATTAGGCTAATCAGTGAAGTGGTGGGCTTGTTTGCTCACTCCGGCTGTGTGCACCCTAGCAGCCTCCTATTCTCCAGTTTTAATAGTATACTGGAGCATTTACACATTAGAGACTGCCTGTCTGCACGAGTTACTTTATTTAATTTATTTTTAAACGTTATCACATTTTCACTTTGGTAATATATGTTTTAAGTACTTGATATTTAAGGTTACATTTTAAATTTAGGTAGTGTGCATTTGAGTGAATTTTCTTTGGAGTACAGGCCACTATACCCCCCACTTTCTCTAATTATTTCAGTAGATACATTTTTGAAGAAAAGAAACTTCGGCGGTCACAGCAAACGAAGGAGCTCAGCCATGAATAAATAAAATCACTATTTAATCAAACTTGGTGCTGGACATTACAGGGATTCACCTTCTCTGACGCGTTTCATTCCGCAAGGAACTTTATCAAAGAGTACTCTTTGATAAAGTTCCTTGCGGAATAAAACGCTTCAGAGAAGGTGAATCCCTGTAATGTCCAGCACCAAGTTTGATTAAATAGTGATTTTATTTATTCATGGCTGAGCTCCTTCGTTTGCTGTGACCGCCGAAGTTTCTTTTCTTCTCTACTTTTACATTCAACGGCTGGAGCACGCTACAGATCCTCTGCACTGAGTAGACGTCACTACATCTCCTCCCCTGGCTATCGCGAGGATAGCTGGTGATCGTGGTGCGTCTCACTTGAATTTCCCAGACCTACAAGGTTGGCGCCGGCGATGACGTCACACGGAGGCGCCATACACGCGGCTTAGAGCCGGTCTCATCACGGAGCCAGCAGTGAAGACACCAGGCGGGCGGAGGGCAGCAGGCACCGGTTGGCGTACGTGAGTACAGGAGAGGAGTTCTTATCCAGCTTCTCATCCTGACTCCTTGCGAATCCCTGCACAACGGGGCCCCCCCCCCGTAGGTTCATAAGTCTGCATATTGTTGCTCCATACATCCACTGATTGCTTCACATATTGATTGCAGTGGGATCTTGTTTTTTGCCTTTTGCCTTTACCAACCAAAGCTTACAAAGTACTTCCAACACCGAGACCCCTATTATACATATGCACTTGTAGAGCACCGAACTCCATGGGGTTCATTCCCCTTATTCTATAGATACATTTTTGAAGCAATGCACTCCAAAAAAATTCTGAATACATAGCCTGTTTGTATTTACTTTCAGCACACTATCAATTTTTTTTTTATATATAAAAGGAACATTGCTTTGCCGACTGTAATGCCAAAGCTCCTGGGTTTGAAATACAGTTACATGTAGTATTTTGGATTGTAGCCGATCTGCCCTTCATTACTTTGTTTATGTAGCCGCTTTACCCTCACCATAAGTGAGATCTGGTCTGCTACTTGCTTGTTTTGCTTGCTGTCCTCTGATTGGTTAAATCCGGTCATGTGAGCTGCAGTCGGAGCGGCAGAGTCAAAATTTTGAATCTCCTGAAACTCTGCTCCGACTGCAGCTCACGGGCACGCGCAGGGGGGGGGGGGGGGGCGATCACGCAGGCCACACACATTGTCTCAATGTGTCTCATCGTGGCAAGCGTGAGCGCCCGCCCCAGCTCACCGCCACCCTGGACGAGGCCTAAGAAGGGGGGACAGAGAGTGGCAGAGAGACAAAGCGCAGTTGGTGATGTAATTTGTTTTATAAATATTTTTTTTTAATGTGTTCCGGTTTTTACTTTTGTAAATCTGGTCACCCTACTGTACACAGACGTGCTTTATAGCTCCGTGCTTTTGTACTGCAACTTCAATATACTGCACGTTGCTAAACTGGAATGCCCCTCTAACCCCTCCAGTGCCAGCAACGTGTTGCAGAACAATGTGTGGCTAGATCCTCTGTCACTGAAAGGGAGAGGCTACAGATGTAGCAAACCTTATGGTCTCCGGTGCCGCTGCTGTCAGGAGGATTATCGCTCTGGTGGGTGTCCCATTCAGAAGCATGAACCCTCTGCTGTGCGATTGCAGACAGTCGCTGTTCCTGGCACCGCAGACTGCGGGAACAGGAGTCTCTACATCTGTACCTGCATGGCTAAAATTCATATTGTACTGTATATAGAAGTTTGTATTATTACCTGCAGCAAGTTTATTTCTTGCGACCCTGTTAATGCAAAGTCCCTCCGAAACATGAACTTTTGCTTTGGTTCATATAATAATAAATAGGTTTGAAAATGCTTGGCTGAGAACAGGCTAAGATGACACAGCCAGTAGAAATCCTTCAATAGAACAAAAGGTAGTTTTAAAAAGGTCAAAGAGATTATTATTAATTAAGATGTGCTATTTATGGAGCCCATGGAAAAAATTGAAAATTCCACAACAAATAATGAAACCGGTAAACAAGTACTGGCGTGTTGTTCTGGTAAACTCTTTAAAAACTGACAAATATCATTTCCTGAATAAACCCAGGAGACCCCACTCCAGCCACCTCTGCTACTTGGTCAGGAAGTTGCTGTTTTCAAAGAATGAGGAAGAGAAGCTTTAACTTCCATAAGCCTCTTTGTATAGTGACATGCCAGCAGTACTGTGTCTGTGACCAGAGATGTTCTAGGTGCTTACCAACTTCTCATTCAGGCAGCAGAGGAACAGGGGTTAAAGCACCTGTGGCCTTTAAGATGCGTGCTCGTGTCTACTTCACTATTATTTCTCTCTGTGTCAATATTGCATCACTACCCATTATTTTAAGGAGGTTAGGTTTTCACTTCAGTGGGTACTTTATAATGCGGACATTCCCAGATGACTCCTAAAGTAAATCTAGGTGTCACTAGAAGGAATAGAGCAACCAGTGTAATCGTCAGGAACGGCACACCTGTGAGCACGTGATCTGCATGAGAGGGTTAATGCACAGCTATGCAGCTGATCCACTTTTCACCTTCCGCAAAGATCCCTCAAATGAACAAAATATCCCCCGAATCCGTCCCAATATACAATCTGTTATGAACGGCACACTTGTGAGCACGTGACTGATATATGCAACCAGGGTTAATACACACTGCTAAACTAGCCAACTCACCTTTCTCCTACGTAAGGTACGTCAAATTAGTTCATATTTACCCTTTAGTTGTTTGCAATAATACCCGCGGCCACCACCAAAGAAATATGCAATTAAAATATGTATCTATCTGCCAGGGTCTAAGGTCCTTGAAACTCTATGCACAACACACAAAAATCTGTCGTAACAAAATGTCAGAAAAATGTAAATTACTTTCTACAAAGCATGCAACAGTTCAATCCGAGCCCAAAGAATTACTTATTAAAGTTGAGCTTTAATATACAAAAAGTACAGTGCACAGGTTACAGAAAAAGATTACAAGAACAAACAATATAACAATGCATACCGTTTCTTAAAATCAAAAGATAAAATAAACAGAATCTAACGTTGTCGCCTAACAATGATTATATCTTTACCAAAGAGGTCATGGATTGAAATATGAGAATTCATATATCTTTTTGACATTAGACACACCCTTGCTAAATTATACTTCATAATTCAAATGCAGGGTTTATATTCTAAATACCCTTCATTGAGAACAACATAAACCCACTCCTTTCATCAATCTCTCTAGCTGACATTTTTACGACTAAGAAAAACAACAACTTTCTTTTGATATTTAAACTTTGCCTCAATATACTGTATAACAGACTTCATAACTTTGTTTCTATAATACTTCGACAAACGCCATCTTTTACTGTTGCGTCTGTGTACTTAATATTCATGCCTGACTGAAATATGACAACATAACTTCTATTTTTGCATGAGAAACAGATGGAGATTATACATAGAAAACCCTGTTTTTTGGTATCATTTGATTCACGTAATTGTAATGGTTACAAATATCTATTTGTTATTCTTGCAAATTGATATCAGGCCCAGGATTTCAAATTTTATATCTTTACCAAAACCTTTGGGCTGTCTGCTTGGCCACACACCCATAACATTTCACAGATTGTCCGAAGAATGCCTTTCAAGGTACATGTAAAATGTTTACGTTTATTCTAGAGTCAGGCCGGCCATATTTAAAATTCCCTACTTACAAAACCAGATATCCTCATCCTTAGATACCATCACTTCAATGCAACACAGGCCTGGTCAGGGGTTTAGAAGGCCATAAAAACAATTCTTGTCTTTTTAAGACAATTTGTATCCAACATTAACCTCTCGTGTGCCTGATTAAACTACTTAATACTTTTTGCCAGTCCAATTAGAGGGATTGACACTCTAATAATGGAATCCTTAAAAAAAATATATACATTTTTTAATATTTAGCTCTGAGCTGGTTTTATTTCTGCACACAAATATAAATGAGCAAGAATACTTATTCCATATTAAAGCAAACAGCAACCATTTTATACCAGCCCCCAAAATAGAGAAATACAAGCAGACATCTCTGCAGTTCACACTGCTACATTTTGACCTTGAAATCTTTGAATGGAACTTTGCCAACAAGTTATACATTCTGTTATGTTAAGCCAATATTTGCTATGCAGTACATTTGTATCCCCTCGAGGCCTGAAGAGGTTAACTTAATGGGATCCAGCCTTGTCAAGATAAGGCTTCTTTTCACCTTGATAAATGAATAAAATATATTATTTGAAATATCTGCTCTTGGAAAACTTTAATAGAGGAGTCAAATGAAATCCTGATGCTCATTTTTCCTTTCCATAAAATGTAAAGTTAGACTTTGTAAACCGGTACTCAGAGACTTGTTAAAACAAGAAGGATCAGAACATTCTTACATGCAGAGGCCTAGGCAGTGTGCCAGACCATATTTAGAAAGAGAATATCTGGGTGCTAAATATCATGAGAAATGTTGTTAAAACCCTTGAGCAAAGTAGCTGTTTTGGTTATGGAGTACAGCGCATTCATCAAAGGCTGTGATACAATTTAATGGACCAATATTCTTCTTAGATTAAACAGTGTGTATCAAGCTTTAAAAACCTGTTATGATGAAGAGACTTGAGAGGTTTATTTATTTATAAAATGTTTAAACAGGAAGTAATTGTGATGGTGAAGGCGTTAACCAGGCTCATCAATAAAGGACAAGCCCACTTGGTTAACCCTGACCTGTGTGTTAGGGTCTTAGAGTGTCAGCTCTGGGACCCAGGTGTCGAAAATGTATTAGAGGCATACCCCGGTTTTAGGACACTCACTTTAAGTACACTCGCAAATAAGGACATATCGCCCAATAGACAAACGGCACCTCACACAAGCGCCTGTCAGCACGTCCTGAAAAGCAATATGGGCTCCCTACCTGTACCGAAGCTGTGCACAAGCGGTGATTCTATAGAGCCTTTTACAAATGTGTTATTTATATCAGTTATGCATGTATATGATGATTGCAGAACAGTACAAGCATCGATAAGTGGGAAAAAGGTAGTGCTTCACTAAGTACATTTTTGCTTTACATACATGCTCCGGTCCCATTGCGTACGTTAATGCGGGGTATGCCTGTATTGCAACTGTATACTAATTTTGAGAAAATGAAGATTTATGTGACTTTTGACTTTACTGGGGTGCTGGGATCGGGAGATTTCTAGGCTGTAAGTTTCAGGGTGGGTTTGTCGGATAAAGTCTATACAGAATGTGTCTATGTGTCGGGGTTCCAGAGTTATGGAATACCCCAAAAGTTGTATCGGGGTTTGTGTGCGATTCTCGAATACAGCCAAGCACATTACTCCGCCAAACTCTGACTCTGAAAGCATTCTTGCGACTCACCGCTAGGATCCCTGCTGCAGCATCTTCCAGACACGGTAAATAGGTATGAAGGGATTAAACTATATCTGTGGCCATACATGGAGTCTCTAGCATAGCAGGAGTTCCCTAGTATAGCAGAGATACCCACATACATACCCAGGTACACTGAACCTAGTTTAGGGGTTCAGGGGTTGCTCCAGCTAGATTATAAAGCTGAGCAGGTTTTTAAACTGTCTAAAAGTTTTAAAAGTCATGTTCTCATGTGTGCCAAAAATGAGGCTCGTGATTGTAGAGAATATATACACTCACTCCATTCCTGACACCAGAATAAGAACCCATAACTTTTAGCACACAGAAAACAGGACACAATATATTTTATTAAATGGGTATAGTTTAATGTGTATATATATATTGATAACCTTATGAACGGAAGGCTTTCTAAGTCATGGATTCCGAAAAACCCAGCTGGCTATCAAGCTTGGTGCCTCTGTGTCTGTCCATAGTCTGTACTTAAAAGACTCAGGGATGCCAAGGTGTTAGAACAGGAGGGGTACTGCAGTTATACTTGAGTACCCACGTCCTGGGCTAACACAAGGCTATTCGTCGACCATTTGCCAGAATTCAGACTCTGTGGAGTCTGAGCAGCATTTGGGCTCAGTATGCAAAAAGGCAGAGGGGCCAGGTTAGCCCATGCCCCCTTGCTACCTGAGAAAAGGTGCCCTCCCATTTTTACAATACCGGCAAATCGGTGATTGGCTGGCAGGAGAAATCCCACGCTTTGATAGGCTGTTTAGGCTAGTGAATGAGAGCCTGAAAGCTTAAGAGAGCTTGCAGCCAATGAGGAGTGCAGATTCCAAGCGCAAAACCAACAGCAGCAAATTCAAAGATGCTCAGAACTGAAAAGACGCGAGCCAGCTTCAAAGATTTCCAAGGCAGAAAAGTTTCTAAGTCCAGCTTTTTAGAACGCAGCGGTCGCAGCAGGCATTGCATGCCCAAAACAGTTCCAGGACTTTTGTGAGTAACTACCGGTCATTGGAAAGTGCTCTAAAAAGGTGATTTTAAGGAATTTCGTTCCGAAAACGGATTTATTCGTTCGCCCCATTCCCAGTAAGTGTGTTAATCTTGAATTGTGTAACTTTGTGTGTCTGTCTTTTACGAGAAATAAATGACCATTTATTTTACCATCTTGTTTTTCTCAATCAAATGATCCCGGTTATAAAAAGGTGTTGTAGAACCTGGTCTCCCGTGACAGTAATACATTGAGAGTTACCTCTCATTTTCAAGTATGTCCTGGGCATCGAGTTAAGATGACAAATAATACATGGTTACAGTTACATAAGTGAACAGGGTATACAGGCATACCCCGCATTAACGTACGCAATGGGACCGGAGCATGTATGTAAAGCGAAAAAGTACTTAAAGTGAAGCACTACCTTTTCCCCACTTATCGATGCATGTACTGTACAGCAATCATCATATACGTGCACAACTGATGTAAATAACGCATGTGTAACAGGCACTATAGTCTCCCCGCTTGCGCACAGCTTCGGTGCAGGTTGGGAGCCGGTATTGCTGTTCAGGACGTGATGACAGGCGCATGCGTGAGCTGCCGTTTGCCTATTGGGCGATATGTACTTACTCGCGAGTGTACTTAAAGTGAGTGTCCTTAAAGCGGGGTATGCCTGTACATTATATACAAGACATAGCATGCACAGTTAGAGATAATATATATTATATGTAACAGTTACAGACCAGATTAAATTGTGAGACAGCTTTAGTTTTGAAAGAACTTAGACTTGTGGTGGCTGAGAGTCTCCGGTAGATTGTTCCAGTTTTGGGGTGCACAGTAAGAGGAGGAGCGGCCGGATACTTTGTTAAACCTTGGGACCATGAACAGTCTTTTGAAGTCAGATCTCAGATGATAAGTACTGAATGTGGTAGGGATGAGGAGCTTGTTCAGATAGACGGGTAGCTTGCCCAGGAAGTATTTGAAGGTAAGACAGGAAAGATGAACTTTGCGCCTAGACTCAATTGATGACTAATCTAGTTCTTTGAGCATTTCGCAGTGATGTGTGTTGTATTTGCATTGGAGAACAAAACGGCATATTGACTTGTAGAGTGTATCAAGTTTGCTAAGGTGGGTTGGGGTGCCAAGTTGTATACTATGTCCCCGTAGTCGATAATTGGCATTAGCATCTGCTGTGCGATACGCTTTCTGACCAGCAGACTTAGGGAGGATTTGTTCCTGGTTTATATCCAAGAAGAAATATTTAGTTTATCCATTTAAAACCTGCGATAAATCTGCTAATGTATTTACAAACATCCAGAAACTTTGCAATTTGATGTAGTGTGTAATTTTTTTTCATCCGGTCTCTGTGCTTACTACTGTGCTTAAATATCATTACTGGTAACAAAAATATGTTATTTACGTGTCAATACTGTAGGTGCAATAGTGTTGGGGTCTGCAGTTGAATCATACTCCCTCTGTTCTAAGGCACCTCTCAGATGCACTGATATACTGTAAATCTTCAAAACGGAGTGCTTTCAAACACCATGATCTTATTAAGACAAGTCCGGGATTAAACCAATTAATTTTCCATTAAAAAACCCCCAAAATAATCACTCTGCTTCACTATCAAAAAGCAGTATGCTACTATGGAAATATTCAACTGTACATGTAGCAAAAGTCTTATTTTTTTTTTATTTTTTTAACCTTCGAGCTTCATAGTTTGAAACTTCTCCCTATAGTGAACCATAGCCTTCACAGATACTTGATTATTAGATCCAAGTTACATTTTAATGATATAGAATTATAGACCGATTCCAAAAACAGAGCAAAACTGACAACAGAACCAAATAAGACTTGCACACGAAGAAGAAAGAGTAAGCTAATGTTGTCAGGATAACAACTTCAGTCTGGGAAAATTTCAACTGGAAGAAGAAATTGCCATAGTCAATTTGTCTAATGTAAATAAAAAGAGTGGGATTGCTGAGAGAATCTGGAAAAAATGTGCTGTTGGGATTTCTTGGTTAAGAAATTACAGTTGAGGTTAAATTATGCAACTACCACTATGGAGCAGGGATTTCACATGGGGACAGCCGGGGCAGTTTGACCCAAAGCATTAACTGCAGGAAGCACTATGCTTTTTGGGGCAGCATAGCTGCCTTCTCCTGATTGGGTACATGCTCCCACTGGGAAGTGCTATGCAACTCATGGAGAACTGTAAAAGTAAGTACAGGGCCTGCCACATATTCCCTGAATTAAATAAGATTTGACATGTTTTGTGCAGAAGACACCTTCTTTTTAACTTGACATGTTGCGTTAATTACATTTAGGACAAAATAAAGTTGTGACTTGTAAGAAGTAATAACAATTCTATACTGAACAAAACGCAGAGAAGAAATAATCACAGATTCACAAGCCTATTCCTTTTCTTCAAACCGTATGCAGGGCTTTCATGCAGATATAAATATTTAGGGCATGAACATATATATACCTGTACATTGGCAAGCAAAGTGGCAGCTTGTACATAAATTCAGATATTGATTGTTGTGGACTCGTCAATAAGGTTTCAGGTACTTCTGAAAACATGTAGTACTCCTTTGAGTTTCTATTATTTTTCTGTTTAATAATATAAAATAATAATAGTTTTATTTATTTAGCGCTTTTCTCCCAATGTGACTCAAAGCACTTCAGTTACAAAAAGGGATAAAGAATAAAACATTTAAGGTTATAAAAGAGACCAAAACAAGGAAAGATGCAATACAGGATGGGACGGTACCGTAGCAATTAAATGCTGGATAGGTTGTGGTTCATTAATTAAATGCCTGGGTAAACAGGTTTGGTCTTGAGCCTCTATTGATAGATTTCCAGAGAGAGAGAGGGCCTCTCGAATTGTACAAGGCAGACTTTTCCAGAGAGTGGGAGCAGCGCGGCTAAAAGCTTGAGCCCCAAAGGAAGTCAAGGAGATTCTGGGAACTGTTATGATTCCCTCATCTGCAGCCAAAGTGAGCGAATGGGAGTGTAGGGAACTAGAAGCTCTTTCAGTTAGCTGGGACCCATGTCATGTAGTGTTTTGCATGCAGTTTGTTTTACTTCGTTTGCCCATCAGCATCCTAATTACTTCCAGATTTATAAGAGTCTCTGGGTGGCATCTCTTCTGAACATTATAGATTTTGAATAAGATGTTTGAATAGAATAAAGCTTTGGCGTTGACCCTGAAATGGGAGAAAGCCCATTCTGACACGTGAGATACTCCATACTAGGATTCTTGATGCAACCTATTTGAGTACTTAGTTTTTTTTTTAATGGAATATCCATTGTAATTCAAGAATATAACTGCAAAAGGCTAAAGATGTAGGTATATAAATTGAATTTTTTTAATACAATTTAACAATTGAACATGCCTTTGATATGGTTCTGCATAAAGCAGTGTGTGGGAGTGGGTTCTAAGAGGGTTAAATGGATAAAACATTTGGTTGAGACTTGGGAGACCAATAACAGTAAATTAACTCAAATATACTATATGTACGCAAGCCTGTTCTCTTTAATATCTTTGTTAGATAGTCTAAGGGAAACTATGCCTTTTTGCAGATGGCACAAAGATCTACAAAAGGAGCAGACAGTATGAGAGGGTGGGGGAGGATTAAACAGTGATTAATAATTAATAAAAAGATTCAAACAATGGTTGGGATCGTGGCTACTACATTTTAGCGCTACAACAATCCAAAGGCAGAATACAGGTGTAGCGCCCTTTCCCCCACCCCCTGGGAGATATGGCTACTACTATGTGTGTGGTGCGTTACCTGCTGCTCACAGGAGGCCTGAGCCTCCGCTGCTGGGAACCTGGGATGTGCCTGAGTTGTCAAATCTGTAGCGCCTCCACCTGTACGGGATCCTACCATATGGGATAACCCTGTTACAGGACCCCATGCAAAAAAACACACATGGCTAAACACACATGGCTAAGACTAACAGTTTTACTACATGCAAAAGAATAGTAGACATACACAGTCCCAACCAGCCACGCAAGGCAATACTCCAATAACCCCCTCCAAGTCCACTCACATGGGTGAGATAGTCCCTCAACGTCCTGAGGCCTTTGGGCATCCAACCACCCTGGTGTCCCCAAGTATAAATTTCCACCCAAGTGTGTGAGACAGTCCTGCCCCACTAGCGTGTGTACAGTTGGTGCACTTGTCGAGGTGAGGTACCTGCCGGGTGCTCCAACACCCGGTTGCGCTGATACTGCAGGTAGGATCCACGGATCCAGTGAGGTCATCCGCGAAGCCTCCGCCTCTACGTTGGGTGGTGTCCTGCATGGACGGTTTCACCATGAAGAATGTCTCTGTACGTATGGGTATGCTGATCTGGTCACAGCCGCGTCCTGGCTATTCTCACACTCTCAAGCTACGGGCAGGGTCCCTATCTATCGGGGTCCCTGCAGCAGCCACAAGCTATCGCAGTGAGTCGAGGCCTAGCTGGGGCCTAGGGGGTCTCTGGCCTAGTGCAGGGGTCAGAGATGCCCTGCACCTACACAACCTACCCTAACCTTATCCCAGCTCCAACTGGCGTGCTCCTCTGCGCGCAAAAAGTATCTATCTCTTGAACAAGGGATTCTCCTACCCCTATCGACCTATCTGGGGCACCCGACTACTTGCCCCTATGCATTATGGGGCTTGTAGTCCCCGCGGAGCCCCATTTCCCTAATGGCTGCCTCTCGTGCATGCGCGATCTCACTGTGCATGCGTGTGCAACTTCAACATGGCGGCGCCCTGTACAGGGCGCCGTCAGGAACCTCCGGTGATGCAGTCGCCGCTCCCAACTCCCTGCAATTCCCCCCCCCCGCTGTAGCGGAGGCAAGCGGGGCACTGGGGAAAACCAGGGGATCGGGGAGAAACCCTGCTATACAGGATTAAAGAAACAATGTCAATCACCACAGAAGAAATTGACATGGGAGTTATTATTTCAGCTGACAGAAAAGTAGGCAGTCAATGTAACAAAGCAATGGGGAAAGTGACCAGGATGTTCAGTTAAATAGGGAAAGGCACTAGTAGCAGAGGTGGAAATGGTACTTTATAGATAACTAGCTAAAAGTACCCCGGCGTTGCTCAGGCATTCTAAGAAACAATAAAATACTGAGATTTATAAATGGATAGTTTAATTTTGTAGTTTCTTAATTCGAAATCCCCTGCTAATACAACAACTTCACCCATAATAGTTTCATTGTCTCTGAGGTCCTGAAGTGTTCAATGGAGAGCCTCTGTGTGTTGGTGGGACATTGTACTCTTGTCCCAAACAATGATCTCGCACTTTTGAAGAACTTTGACTACTCCTGTAATTTTGCTAAATGTTGCATATTGGATTTTCAGAGTGACCAAGATTAAGTGGTAACTTGAGGGTTTGTGATGGGATCATGTAATGTGTGATGTCATCAGGTATGAATCCAAACAGACAAAACATGCTTCTTGATCTCAGGAACCATCATGCACAATGTGGTTACAATATCTTAAGAGGTGTCCAAATGCATAGCGAACAGACAAACAACTTACCAAAACAAATATAGTAGTATAGGGACTAAGACCTTACTTCCTGTGTTTAGTAGTTGAGACCAAATTTCCAGAAGGACATAAATAAGCTATAGACTGTGCAAAGACGAGCCACTAATATGGTGCATGGCCTACATCATAAAACATAACAGGAGATGCTATTGGACCGCAACATATACAGCTGTGAAGAGCAAAATGAAAGGAGATAATAGAATTATTATGGGAGGCAAAAAGGTTTTCAAAGAACAAGAAGTGCAAGTACAAGATATGTTCTGAAGCTGGGGGTGGCAGGCTCAGGGGAAATATGAGGTAGTACTTCTTCACAAAAAGGGTGTTGGATTCTTGGAACAGCATCCAAGAAAATGTGGTGATAACAGTACAGGAATTCACAACTGATTGGCATGGAAACAATAGTATCACAAGTATGTACGTAAGGATCTAATTTGATGGGATGTTTCACAACAGATACTGAAGGAAAGTGGACATAGTAGGAAGACCAAGTGGGTCTAATCTGCAGTCAATTTCTATGTTTTCATTTCTATTAAATACCATGCAGTTTTAATTTAAAGATACCCATATTGATAACTATTATAAACGTGTTCTAGTGACAAAAGGAATGGTTATTAATAATAAAAATGCTGTTTTTAAAGGGGGGGGTTGTCAACCATTCTTTTTTCACATCACTGAACAATTGAATATAATGAAATGCCAGTTTTAAAATATCTGTAAATGTTCTAATGTCAATTTACTGAATCTAAAGGTGGTCTTTCCTAGGAGCAAACGGACATTATGTCAGTAGCAGGCTTAATAAACTACAAACGGGTAATTGATACCTTTTCAGAATTTCAGACAACTATAATACTTTCATTTATTTTGTAAACACGGGAGACTGAAGAGTATTTGGACTTTCTTTAGGTATTCCTTTTTGTGGGATGTCACTTGAGCAGGATCTGTCCTTTCCTTGCCCAGGAAAAGTGTCTATACCGTCTACTGGTTGGTCCTCTGAAAAGTCTTGAAATAAAAAGTCAATGTATTTTTTGTGTCATTATTGTAACCCCTTTAAATTTACCTCAGACTAACACCTACTGCTGAGGCAGGGGCTTGAGTCCTCCTTCCCTCTACATTACAGTACAACGGTATTTATAAAGAAATCGGCAATACTCAGGTACCATATGATCCTCAACAGAAGGATCATTCAATGCACATACGTAGGAACACAACACTCACCACTAAGTGCTGCTCAGGTGTGTGTCAGTGTCTTTTCCTGTAGCCATCCAATCCTGGGTATAAAGGCCTGTGTAATGGTGCAGGTACACCATTGAAGCTCTTATTTACTGTGTTAGTGTGGCAGGCCTGTACTTCGCAAATGTTTCAGTACCCCTTTACATGGCTTCTGATGAGGATCCACTCTTTTGCGCCACCTGCCGCCTGATGCTATGCAGAGGCCACTGGAATTCTGCTCTCATGATCGACCTGCAAGGCGTCTGCTAACTCCTGTGGATCGCGGCCTGGCTCTTAACTCCTACCAGTCAGTCATACGATCCCGCAGCTCTGCCAGGGACTTTTAAAGATCTCCTCTACTAGTCCTGCCTCTCTAGAGTCACATCCCCCTGCACCGTAATTAGCCCCTGGTGCAATACAGCATGCTGGGAGTTGTAGTTTCCTATTAGAGGCAGGGGGCAGTGTATGTGTGTCAGCTGCATCAATCTTACCAGGGGGCACATTACATTAGTTTAAGGAAGTCAATTACAATTTATCAGCTTTCTTCAGTCACGTGGGACAGTCACTTAAAATATTTTGTTCATTAGAGTAGTTCTGTTATACGACGTGATATGCTGCCCTGCTTATACCAAGCTAACTCACACACAAAAAGCATAAATAGGACTATGGGCCAGAGTGCTGAAAAAATTGTACCATGTAGAATGAGTTTATGTGCATGTTACCATTTACTGTTGCATTAAAACATGTACAGTAAGACAATGTTTTATTAACTTCTCTGCAGCCACATGAGCTAAGGCTGAGTCCCAAGTCTTCACTGTGGCACGCACACCCGGCGGGGGGGGCGGCGCGTGCACAGCGCTACACCGCGATCTGCGGTCTGGGGGGAGAGGGAAGGTTTGCGACGGGAGGGGGCGTGGCTGTGGGTTTGCGGGGCGTGGCCATGACATCCCGCGGCTGGTTCGCCCTTATTAGCTGAACCGCCGGCGGGGGCGTGGCCACGCCTCCGTCGCAGATATTGAGTTCAAATTCTCCTGCCTCCCTGAAAACCTGTCGCGCACCGCTGGGGAAAGGTGCGCGACAAGGTAGGGACTGGGACCGGCCAGACTGGGGGGGGGCGTGGCTTGATAGCACAGCGTTCGCCGAGCCGTGCGCTGTGGCAGTAACCGCAGCCTAAAACTACATTGCAAAGCATTACTACACAAATGAATAATCAGGGTTAATGCATTAATTTAATGCACAGTTAACAAACATTTTCAAATAAAGAGCAAAGAAAATAAAAAAATTAAAGGAGAAGTGGAAAATATACTTTATATTTTGACAGTAACCAATTCCAATTAATGTTTCCAAGTGCCAAATACAGTATCTGCTTTCTTTAATATCCCCATGTTCTGATGCCCAAGACAGGCAGAAGGTTCTTGGGAAAATTAGTCAACTGCTCCCAGTTTCTGTAGAAATAACCACACGGACAAACAGACTTATGTAAATGGTAACAACAAAAGCATTCTCTACCTTACATGTCATTTTATTTGGAAACAGTTTGAGAATGAAACTTGTAAAAGTAGTCATGAGTGGATAGAATCCCATAACACCGTACAGGAGGCAACCTCAAAAGCAGAAAGAGGATAAAGAAACTATAGATGTAGCCACAGTTGCTTTTAGTTTACCCATAACAGTGGTTTGCCGTGGCCATGCTTTCCCAGAAACCTGTGGTGGAGGACATTGCCGTCTATGAAGTAGCAATAGCTGCATCTTGCCAGGAGCAGCAGAAAACTGATTTTCTTGCAACAGCTATGGAGAAGATTATTAGACCCATAATTGGGTCCATGATTGTGACCACAGCAATATATAACAGACATCTTAGGGTTTATGTACCACGGCCAACATGGAACAATTCTGGGGAGGAAAAGGCAGTATGTAAAACGAAAGAACCATTGCTCTATGTGGAGTTTTTTCGTTTGATACATCTGGTGCAGTTTTCCTTGCTTTTGAAATTACTCCACTTTTACCTTGATACATAAACCGCATCCACACATTAACCATTATGCCTCACCTCCTCCATAAAAAGTAATCTGGTCCACAGGTACGTATCAATATAAATGCAATATACCCCATGCCACAAATTTTGCGCTCACAACAAATGTTATCATAAACTGTAGTTCTGCTGCAGGAGAATAAAAATCTGATACTTTGGAGACAAAACTTAAGACATAGTTGATAGAAATAAAAGTTTTTGTTGGCAACACAGCATGATTCAAATAGACGATGACGGCTAACCGCTAGCATCAACATTTTCATGTAGTTTATCATTAAGGGATCCTAAGTTTTGAGGTTCTGAAAAATGCATGACCTGGTCCAGAATATATTTATTATATTTCAGTCGTTTGGGTACAGAAATGTTTGCTTAGTATTTTTCACATGAAGTTATAAAATATTTTTTTTTATTTGCCCTTAAAGAAAAAGCAACCATGAGTTGGTTTCATGTATAGAAAATGTCTCTGAACTTATTTAACCCAAGGAACTTCAGTGCCCCCATTCATATCTACTGTTGCACAACAATTATCTAGACAGAAGCTCAGCATGGCAAAGTCACACTATGTTTATAAAGCTTGTTCCAATAAATAATAATTGTTTTGATGCATGAGTTCAGTGAACAGTTTACAGTGAACCATTTCCAAATAGGTCATAATTACACTAATTACAATACATGATTAGCTGGCCATTGCTTGATAGACCCTGTTCAAGCAGAATTACAGTAAGTTTCAATTAAAGAATCTCCCATGCCTTGCAAAAGAGAATACTGTCATGTAAAGTATATGTTCTGAATATTACTTGTTCTCAAGCTGCACAATTACGATTCTGCTTAGAGAACAGATAAAAACACATTACTCATATAACCGTACAATATTTACAGCTGCCGATTCCCATCGCCCATCCCAAGTGCACTCCAACGGAATCTTCCTCTTATTACGGAGATTTAGAGGCCAACGGGATTGGCCACAATTCTTATGGTAGACATAGTAATGATCTGTGTGTTGATACTACATCATTTCTGCACTAGTGATGTTTTATGAAGTGATTAAGAAAGGGAGTATGCATGTACATTACGTAGCTCTATGTACACAAATCCAGCTAGTGCGGTCAATGATTTCAATTCTGCAGTTCTTCCCACGTATGTTCTATTTCTTTTGTTTGATTATCTCGAACAACACTTGACAAATTCATTTCAACAAAAGTCATAATTAGAGGTTCTCAATTTCATATTATACTGTACTATGTGCCTCTCAAAATAATATGTGATCTCTTTCTCAAGGAAAAAGAGCAGCAATCCTGTGAGGAGGGGCGGGTGGGGGGAAACTGCACAAGTAACAGACTTTTGCTTCAAAATGGTAATTTATTCTTGGACACACCTAGTGCAGGTATTTTGCCTTGATACATAAACCTCTATTTGTTTAAATTGTACTGTACTGTGTGTGTGTATGTGTGTGTGTGTGTATATATACGAGCTTGAGACAAAAGGTGGCACTGTGTGCTCATTTGCATGTCATTTCCCAGAATCCCTTGCTGCAGTGGAAACGCTGTGTGCTGGGCGATAATGGGGAAAGACAGGGTTGCAGACCTGTCTAAGACATGCAAATGAGAATACAGTAATATTTACAGTTGCTATATGCTTTACTGTGGAGGGTTTTTGTCACTTTTTTTTACCCACCATAACCTTAATAATTGTGGTGTATATATATAGATAGGTTCCTTACCGAGTAGCTCCAGGATCCCAACATCACGAGGCAAGAAGTAGACAGCACACTCAAAGGTACAAAAAACAGCGTGTATTCAGTAGAAAAACTGGCACATAAATTTTCTACTGAATACACGCTGTTTTTTGTACCTTGGAGTGTGCTGTCTCCTTCTTGCCTCGTGATCTTGGGATCCTGGATCTACTTGGTAAGGAACCTATCTATATATTATCTGTATGGGACAAGCACCTTTTTACCACATATGTGTGTGCCATCTGTGTGTGTATATATATATATATATATATCACTAATAATCAAGTGCAATAGATCTGACTCTACTAAATATATAAATAGTTCTATTCAAATATACTCTCTAGAATGTCTGAATGCAACTAATCCTTATAATTAATTACTATGCACCTTGTAGTGCTGTTTGTCTATTGATTCAGCTTGTCATATTCCACTTATTGTATTCATACCATCAATAATATCAAGCACATTCAGAACATCAGTTATGTTGTTTCAATATACAATTTGCATGTTACTCTTTGGACATCGATGGGGTCCTCAAAATATTTAGAAATTGATTTTACTTGTTCTAATTATACATATGTGTAATTGATTCAATTGATTGCTTTAAATTCAATTAAGCTTTATTGGCTACTTGCTGTTAACCTCCCTATAAATACTAAGGACATATGCTTGAAGGGTATCCCCTGAAGAAGTCGCCATTTGATGACGAAACGCGTAGGGCGTGGCTAGAGTCCGGCCGCCATTTGCCCACAAACACTGATGCAGGTTGACTGAGAACTTTTGGCTCCCGTGTGCTGCTCTCCCGGCTTGCTACCTTGTACTATTATACATCTGGGGTGCCTGTTTCCCGGAGGGACCGATTTGGTGGAGCACTGAAGGTGAAAGACCCCTCTTCCGGTTCCGGTTCGCGAGGCTGATCCACGTGACGACGCCACTGATTGCGGACGGACGCTGGTGACTGAGCTGCAAGGCACATGAGAGCCTATCTCATACATGCTTTTATTTGCTGTATCCTTGTGAGTGGCCATTTGTTAGATTTTATGTTCATCCAATACATTTTTATTGTGGTAATGCACTAGGTGTGCGCCTGTTTCTTTTTTGTTCTTTTTTCCAGATATCACTAGGGACTGGTGATCCCTTTGAAACGGGCTGCAAGAAACCAAGGACATTTCCACTGGAACAGGACTTCATGTATTTAAAGTTTTTTATTATATTTTTATCTTTTGACAATTTTTTCTATATTTTTTATTAATAAATACATTTTTTAGATTTTTTATATTTTTTCCTTTAGGGTTTTTTGTCAGGAGATTGCATTGCCATTTGTTTATTTTAAAGTTTTATCATAGTGTACTAGCCCTATCTAGCTGCCCCTTCAAGCCTATCCAATTAGCTATTGTCTCTCCCACTAGTAATTTATAATTAATATTTATTATTAACTGGTTATTTAGCGGCGCTACTTCATATTGTTTTTTTGTTTTATATATATATATATATATATATATATATATATCTCAAATAGTGTGAGAAGACAGATGGCACTCACATAAACATGAAGGCAGGTGCTTATCCCATAAGCAAGGTATATAGCAAGGCTCCTTACCAGGCAGACCAAAAGAACCAGGACCAGGACCACGAAGTAGGGAAGAGACAGCACACTAAGTAATATCCAAAAAGATGTATTCAAACAACGGGCACAGTAACCGACGTTTCGATCCTTAAGACAGGACCTTTCTCAAGGGAGTGAGAAAGGTCCTGTCTTAAGGACCGAAACGTCGGTGACTGTGCCTGTTGTTTGAATACATCTTTTTGGATATTACTTAGTGTGCTGTCTGTTCCCTACTTCGTGGTCCTGGATCTTTTGGTCTGCCTGGTAAGGAGCCTTGATTATATATATATATAAATATAAATGGGAAAATAAAAGGAAATAAACTTATCTGATCAGTCGTGGTGCTAGAGAAAGGACTGTGAGGTCCGAAACGTCGCTTCTTTTTCCTGTGGTTACCCCCTGATGCTTGTGTTGCTTTATTAAATGTAATCTTTGGAATTTGTGAGTGCTGCAGATTTTTTTGTGTTATGAGCATATATATATATATATATATATATACACACACACATACATACAGGCATACCCCGCATTAACATATGCAATGGGTCCAGAGCATGTATGTAAAGTGAAAATGTACTTAAAGTGAAGCACTACCTTTTTTCCACTTATCGATGCATGTACTGTACTGCAATCATCATATACATACATAATTGATGTAAATAACGCATGTGTAACAGCCTCTATAGTCTCCCCGCTTGCGCACAGCTTCGGTACAGGTAGGGAGCTGGTATTGCTGCTCAGGACTTGCTGACAGGCGCATGCGCAAGCTGCCATTTACTTATTGGGCGATATGTCCTTACTAGCGAGTGTACTTAAAGTGAGTGTCCTTACACACTTACACACACACACACACACACACACACACACACACTCCTAGTAGTAAGCCCTGGTAAAGCAGCCCTGCCAGTAGTCAATATGGGTTTTCCCCACTCAATGGTGCTGCACTTGAATGACAGGGGGAGGCGGTGACATCAGGCCTGAGCATGTCCAATCATGGGACAGACCTGATGCCCTCTTTCTAGCTGTACTTAAGGATGGTGCTGCCCTAAATTTAGTTGTGCCTCTATCCCCTTGAGAGAGGCAGGTTACACAGCCAAGAGTCTGACTATTGGGCCTTCTATGGTCCTCTTCCCTTCGGGGGAGAGTGAGTGTAGACCATACCTCTGCCTCTGCTATAGGGGCAGGGAAGAGCTGGGACTGCTGTGGGTGCCCTTGGCCTGTAGTGAAGGTCCAGGGACCATTCTTCAGTGGGTAGCGGAGAGTGGGACTGCATTGAGCAGAAGATTGGAGTGTACTGTGGCCCAGTGTGTGATCTTACTGGGGGGGGGAGAGGTTATCGGTTCTACCGTGGGAGATCATCTTCAGTTCCCTGGAGCCTACAGCAGATGTTGGCGCTGCACTGCTAAAGATATGTAGGGTATGAACCCCAGACGCCTAGTCCTGAGCCCCCACAACCATCGGCAGACGACTCAGCCCTCCTGTTACCAGCAGGTATCATGCACCACACGACCAGTAATGGCAGAATCTCCTGTAGGGTGGGGGGAAACACCGACACACACACACACACACACACACACACACACACACACACACACACACACACACACACTGTATACAGTATATCCCTTGGACATTGGTATTGTTTCATTCTTGATATGCACTAGTTGTTGATTTATTATGTCTTATTGTTGAACTATTTACATTTACTCATATGTTCCATTAGGTCAGTGCAATCTTTCAACCTAAATTATAACTTCAGTTATTTCTATCCACCATTCATTAGTTAAAATGATAGAATCATATATTAATTTGGCAATTAATTAGATATGTGCATAACTTTACTCCTTAAAGGATAGTTTCTCTTTATGTTATCTACCTACAGTATTGGTACAGTACTTTTTTATGTAGATTCTCTTAATTTTTTTTACTGTGTATTTTTATATGTACAATATGTTTTTCCTTGTTGTGGACAGTATATGGATATTCATATGAAGGGTTAATCCCCTTCTATGTTACCAAGGTAACCGAGGACTACTTAGAGCATGTTAGTCCACCTTTGTTCTGACCCTGATGAAGTCGCATTTTCTGCGACAAAACGCGCAGAGACATTTTCGGATAAAGTACATCATAACACTGATGGAGAAGAACATGGTTGAAGTGCCGGATTTCTCGGGGGACCATTTCCGGATTCTATGATTTATCCTTGGTCCTGAGTTGGAGGCAAACACCACACAGAGGACAGTAACCCCGGTTGTATCTCGTCGGATGGTTCCAGCGATTTAGTGAGTATCATCTCAGTTACAAACATTGTCTTTGGCATTTTTGAGTGATATGTTTTTAGCCTTTGGTGTGATTAAATGCTTTTCATACTGAATTGGGTCAACAAACACCTCTATTTTGCATTCATTTTGTGCTACCTTTCTGCTGCTAATAATTAGACCATTCTGGTCTTTTCTTCAAGATATATATACATATATATCGCACGACCCTGAGGAAGGTCCCTGTTGAGGACCGAAACTTTGGTTTTGGTGTCCTGCGTTATCTTTAATACAGTTTTTTCCATACCAATGTGTGCTGTCTCTCTGTCACCGGACCAGTTCTGGCTACTCTGGTAACTATACAAGTTTATTATCTGCTTTATGGGACAAGCATCAGAATTTTGAGAAGGCTAGTGTGCAACACTTATTCTATAGACTATATATATTATATTTTTTTTTCCTTTTTTGTTTTAATTACTGTATGTCTTGTTTGGAGAAAAAAAAATGTGTGTATATATATATATATATATATATATATATATATATATATATATATATATATATATACACACACACATTTTTTTTCTCCAAACAAGACATACAGTAATTAAAACAAAAAAGGAAAAAAAATGGAGAAAGATACAGAGTGGGAAGATCGGTACAGCCATTAAAAGCAACAAATCCCTCCAGCTTATTTCCTATTTATCACTTTATGATGACTTCTGAAGCATGAAAAGCTTGATTTTGGTTCCTTTTTTTTTTTTGTTACTTTTTCTTTCAATATTTTTGTAATTTAAATAAACATGAATAATGTAGACATTGTTATTATGCATTGGTGGACCACATGCTGCCTAGTCTCCAAGCATAATAGTGCTGCTATAATCATTAGCGGTGTTGCTGCCAGTAGCCATTTTAACCTCGTCGTTAGCTTAAAAATCATAGTATGGCTCAGTACATCTAAAAAAGTTACATGTTTGGTGCTTATGTACATAATTGTTATAAAGATTGTGGAAGCAGTGGAAGACAATTGCTTCCGAAATATTGACTAACCTCTCTCACTGACTGCCCCACACTTCTGGAATGCCTTTCCCCTCAATATCAGACTAGCCCCCTCTCTATTCACCTTTAAGAACCACTTTAAAACACACCTGCTTAACAAAGCACATGAGTAGCTCCGTGGCTAACACTATACACCTGATACATAAAGCTTGGCCCTTTGCAGACGCACTTACCAGAACGACCTCCTAGTGTCTCTGTACGTTCTTCCTACCAACCAATTAGATTGTAAGTTCTTTGGAGCTCTTTGTCCCAAAATGTTACTTTTATGTCAGAAGCACTTATTCCCATGATTTGTTATTTGTATTATTTATATGATTGTCGTGTTTATTACTACTGTGAAGCGCTATGTACATTAATGGAGCTATATAAATAAAGACATTCATTCATACAACAATTAAATCGTCGGCACACACCAACATCTTAATGGATCAAAAAAATCCTTAAACAGAATATGAAAATACTAAGAAAAAATTAATAAATATACAAACGGATACAATATATATACATATATATATATATATACAGTGTTCGACAAACCTATACATTTGCACGCCCGGGCGAGTGGATTTAACATCGTGGCGAGCTATAATTGGCCCAAGCAGCATACGTGTGCTACTAGGTGGCGAGTAGATTTTTTTGTTCGGCGAGTAGATTTTTTGGACACACACACACACACACACACACACACACACACACACACACACACACACACACACACACACACACACACACACACACGCACACGCACACACGCACACACACACACATATAAATAAAATAAGTGTGCTAAAAACACATACTAATAGAAATAAAAAAACAACAGCCCAGGGAAGGAGACAAAAGCGGCGACAAAAAAGGGGCAAATAGAAAAAGGGGTACATTCAGCTCAATGAGGTATTAAAGAGCATTTACTGGAACATTTCGAACCTGGCTTAGCCATTTCTTAACCGACCGCTGTTTCTTAACCGACTGCTGTAAGGCTGAGCTTATAGTGCCGTCACCAGCGACGGCGACGTCACGCTACGGTCGCTGGAAAAATTAAATTGACGACTTCCAGCGACCGCAACCAAGCCATCGCTCCATCGCGCTTACTATCAGCGCACGCGACGGCTTCAATACATTTGTTTTGAAGCGATGTCGCGTCGCTATCACCTGCCCTATAAGCGCAGCCTATGAAAGACCATGAGTGGTCATGGCTAGCCTGGTAAGGAAATACATCATTGGTATATTGATTAGAGGTGGGCAAATCAGCAAAGTTCAAATACCCATAGGAAAGTCTTTCTTTTTTGTGTCTTTCCAAAATTTGCTAAATTGCTGAAGTTTGAAAAAAAAAAACCCATCATTCATGTATTTCTAAAAAGTTCACAAAATCGAGAAATAAAAACGTTAGAAAACAGTTTGAATAGTAAAAGGTCGCTAATGAACACTAAGCAACAAACGACCCTCTTTCCTGCTCCGTTTTGCAAACAGACAAGAAGGACCGGTTCTAAATGCACTTTTTGTATATATTTTTTTGCATTTTTTAAAAAGTTAGGGGGCTGCGATTTTGCAGATAAAAACAGGCCTATTTATTTTGAAAAATAACATTTTCTGGTGAAATTGGACAATGCCGCGAAGATCCTCGGGTTTAAAAGTTTCAAACTTTTCACAATTTTTTGAACTTTTAATATAGTTTGCAAAAAGACAAACACACAGAAATTTGGCAACTTCGCCCTTCTCAAGTACAGTATTAGTGACGTTGACACTGCTGGCGATATACTCAAACCAAAAGTTCATGGTTATACCCACAGTGCTACCCATTTCTGGTAGTGAATTCAATGCAATTGCCGTCATCATGAACCCACCTATGCCCGTTTTGGATTCTTCTAGCGATTGTAGTTGTTTTATTCATTTTCAAAACCATCAACCATTGTTATTAATTTTCAAATAAAAAGTCACGTGCAGCATGAATCCCAATACATCAACAAAGTACAGTACTATTATTATACAGCCCAGAGATTTACTAACAGATCTGAAGTGGGTAAAAAGGATATAACTGAACAATCGCCAATCTTGAAAAATTGCTGGTTGATTTTGCCATGTTAAATTCAACTGCATGGAAACCTGTGCACTGCAGATGTACAATGTAGCAGGGGCAATACAAGTCAGCTAGCATACAGCATATGACATTTTCGCAGTGCACCTCTTTTTTCCACTTGATGGAATTGTTCCCTATTATACATTGTATTTTTTTACAATAAGTTATGCCTAAGAATTTTTTCCCCTCACATCTACAGTGGTGAGAAAAAGTTTGTGAACCGCAATGATAATTACAGAAATTCCATAGATTTTCCATGATAACCTCCTGGAATCAAAACCAGTTTTTAAAAAATATCCAATAGGGTTTAAATGAACAAATTCAATGACTTTTGAAACCCAATGATGAATGAATTAGACAAACATTGAGTAATTAAGAGTCAGGGTATGTGCAAAGGTGAAACCCTGGTTTTATCAGCTAAATTAAAGGGGATAATTAGAATCAGGTGTTTAAACAGTTAAGTGGATCTTAAGGTGTGAGTTTGGGGGGCCACACCCTATATCAAGAAACTTTGCAAGTTTGGTCTTCACCATACAGGTGTGTGGAAACACGTCATGTCATGATCAAAAGAAATCTCCGAGGACCCCAGAAATGCAGTTATTGATGCTCATCCGTCTAGAAAGGCTTACAAAACCATTTCAAAGAATTTGGGGCTCCACCAATCCACTATCAGACAAATTCAGAAAGTTCAAGACCATAGTCATTCTACCCAAGAGCGGCCGTCCTACCAAAATCTCTGCAAAAACAAACCGTCAAATCATCCAGGAAGTCACCAAGAACCCTAGAGTAACATCCAAGGATCTGCAGGCCACACTCGCCTTGGCTAATGTGAGTGTTCATGACTCCACTATCAGAATAAGACTAAACAAGAATGGTGCTTATGGAAGGATAGCCAAGAGGAAACCACTGCTTTTTAAAAAAACAAACAAACATTGCTACCCGTCTGAAGTTGCCAAACAGAACATAGATGATCCACAAGACATCTGGAACAATGTTCTCTGGACAGACGAGTCAAAGGTAGCACTTTTTAGCCTCAATGAGAAACGTTATGTTTGGAGAAAACCAAACACTACGTTCGAACAGAAGAACCTCATCCCAACCGCCAAGCATGGTGGTGAGTGTGATGGTTTGGGGCTGCTTTGTTGCCTCAGGACCTAGACGGCTTGCCATCATTGACACAACTATGAATTCTGCATTGTATAAGAATTTTCAAGAGGAGAATGTCAGGCTATTTGTCTTTGAGCTGAAGCGAAAGTGGGTTATGCAGAAAGACAATGATCCTAAACATACAAGCAGATCTACAAAAGAATGGCCTACTGAAAGTCCTGATCTAAACCCCATCGAAATATTGTGGCAGTACCAGAAGTGAGCTGTGCAAAGAAGCTCTCAAATGTCACTGACAAAGTAGTTCTGTGAGGAGGAATAGGCCAAAAATTCTCAAAAACAATGTGACAGACTGGCCAGCAGCTACAGGAAGCAGTTACAGTAGTTGAAGTTATTGCTGCTCAAGGGGGTGCAACCAGGCACTGAATCTAAATGTTCACATACTTTTTCAAATGTTTGATTGTTTAGGGATATATAAATGTTGAAAGAGGATCATATTTTTCTGTCATTTGTTTGATAAGGCTATCTTTATTATTGGGACTTGGATTAGGATCTAATAACATTTTAGGATTGAAATATGTGAAAATCCTAAGGGGTTCACAAACTTTTTCTTGCCACTGTAAGCGTCATTTAATAGCAGAAAAATATATTTGATAAGCCTTTGAACACATTACATGAATTTAACAAGGAAAGCTTCTTATCGGCCAGAAGAGCAGTGTTTTTTTTGTTATATTATGCGGAGTACGTGCACAAATCTCACTTTGATTTTAGCAAAACCAAAAAATAGACGTTATCCTTTATTTTGTTTCGTTTTTCTGTGAACATTTTCATTGCATTTTGTCTGAATTTGCTGTAATTAAGTTAATAATATTCTTAGAATTCCCTCTTACTCCGTAAGAATACATGTGCCCCATACTATTCACTATCTGCCCATCTGTGCAGGTCAGCAACATGCATGAACGTTTCCTACACTAAAAACTTTTGCACTCTACGTACAAAATGTCACATTTGAGGAAAATGAGTGCTAATGTTACATGGTAATGATATAAATGTCAGCAAGTCTGTGCATTCCTGTTAATATATTTCACATTAGATATAGCTGGGAAATAGGAGGTAGATGTCTGGCCACTCATTTTCTAATAACTTTGGACATAAACATCATGTGCTACATTTGCGGGAATCATTCCAGCTCAAGATACCAGTACATTATGTCTCAAGTGTATTTTCATATTGACTTTATATTATATTTTTTATATATATATATATATATATATATATATATATATATATATATATATACACACACACACACACACACACACACACACACACACACACACACACACACACACACACACAAACTTTATTTAACAGTATTGGAGTTTATTTTTCTAAACTTCTTGCATTGTAAGTCTTTAGAGACTACTGTATATTACTAGTCTCTAAAGTCTTACAATGCAAGAAGAAGTTTAGAGAAATAACCTCCAATACTGTTAAATAAAGGGATTGTACTCTATTTTCAAGTTGAAAGTCAGTTATTGTTATAATCCACCGAAGGGAGCCCAAAGAATTGTACAATGGTGCTTGCCTTGCACGGAATTGATTACCAATCCTATCAAGTATAATTTTTCCAGAGGTTGGAGGCAGTAGCCATTTGCGACATAGCTGCAATGTATTCCTATGAGAGAGAGACTGAAGAAATACTTTGGAAGCCACTACGCTCTTCAGACATGATAGAAAAGCTTTTAGATAACCATGTCCTGTAATTCTTGAAAAGCATTTTTGAGCTATACACTGCAGGTGTGGACAACAACACAAACACTATACTGCTCTATCACCATTACATTGTGGAGGCACTCATGGGTGAGGGTCCTGGCAGCACAAATCAAGCATCTAATGAGGGAACAGTGAAAATTAACATTGATTTTATCATTACCAGAATTGATGGCGTAGTTTAAGCGGCTAGAGGGAGATTCAATCATTTGCTTATGAGCACAGTGATTGAGATTGCTTGTGGTAGTTTTATGTGGTGGTTGACATTTACAGATGTAACGCCCATTATTCTAAACTGGCACTTGCGATTGTACTAATGCGAGTTTTAACACGTTAGTCAAAATCGCACAATACAGAGCTGCCAGTTAACACATGGCGAGATTTGGGGGACTTTTGATGTAATTGGATTAAGAATAGCAGGCATTACATATTTCTATTTCTACTTAAGGAAACAGTCTTCTGCCCTCGAGGTGGGCGCCTCCCCTCCGGACTCCAAGGGGTGCGCCTCCCCTCCTGACCCTGAGGAGTGCGCCTCCCCTCCTGACCCCGAGGGGGTGCACGCCTCCCCTCCGGACTCCGAGGGGTGCGCCTCCCCTCCTGACCCCGAGGGGGTGCACGCCTCCCCTCCTGACCCCGAGGGGGTGCACGCCTCCCCTCCTGACCCCGAGGGGGTGCACGCCTCCCCTCCTGACCCCGAGGGGGTGCACGCCTCCCCTCCTGACCCCGAGGGGTGCACGCCTCCCCTCCTGACCGCGAGGGGTGCCCGCCTCCCCTGCTGACCCCGAGGGGTGCACACCTCCCCTCCTTACCCCGAGGGGTGCACGCCTCCCCTCCTGACCCCAAGGGGTGCATGCCTCCCCTCCTGACCCCGAGGGGTGCTCCTCCCCTCCTGACCCCGAGGGGTGCGCCTCCCCTCCTGACCCAGAGGGGTGCGCCTCCCCTCCTGACCCCGAGGGGTACACACCTCCCCTCCTGACCCCGGGGGGTGCACGCCTCCCCTCCTGACCCCGAGGGGTGCCTCCCCTCCTGACCCCGAGGGGTGCACGCCTCCCCTCCTGACCCAGAGGGGTGCACGCCTCCCCTCCTGACCCTGAGGGGTGCATGCCTCCCCTGCTGACCCCGAGGGGTGCACACCTCCCCTCCTTACCCCGAGGGGTGCATGCCTCCCCTCCCGATCCCAAGGGGTGCATGCTTCCCCTCCTGACCCCGAAGGGTGCGCCTCCCCTCCTGACCCCGAGGGGTACACACCTCCCCTCCTGACCCCGAGGGGTGCACGCCACCCCTCCTAATCCCGAGGGGTGCCTCCCCTCCTGACCCCGAGGGGTGCACGCCTCCCCTCCTGATGCACGCCTCCCCTCCTGACCCTGAGGGGTGCACGCCTCCCCTCCTGACCCCGAGGGGTGCACGCCTCCCCTCCTGACCCTAAGGGGTGCGCCTCCCCTCCTGACCCCGAGGGGTGCGCCTCCCCTCCTGACCCCGAGCTGTGCGCCTCCCCTCCTGACTCCGAGGGGTGCGCCTCCCCTCCTGACCCCAAGGGGTGCGCCTCCCCTCCTGACCCCGAGCTGTGCGCCTCCCCTCCTGACTCCGAGGGGTGCGCCTCCCCTCCTGACCCCAAGGGGTGTGTCTCCCCTCCTGACCCCGAGGGGTGCGCCTCCCCTCCTGACCCTGATTATAGATAAGTGAATCCCCTCAAACTCAATGTTTTTTGGCAATATTTCCCTGATTTTTGCTTTCTCACAAAGGTTTTGTGGAAATCCGCAATGCTCGAAAATTCACAAATGTCACCCGATTTTTTTGTCACTTTTCACTAGCATTACATTGCACGTAACTCAGGCTGCCCAATGTACAATGTATCATTTAAAAGAGGCACAGCACAAATGGCGAGATTTTAATTGTTCTTCTTCTATGGCATAATTTCCCAGCCTAAGAGAAAAAGTTACTGTTCTAAAATGATTGCCACATCTGGCTATAAATACTGTATTTTGTGACTACAGTGTTCCCAGCAGTTTTAATGTGTAGAACTGGCACTGAAGACAATATATAACATGCAAGTACAGTAAATACTGGCTTACATATTCTGTACTTCGCCTTTAATTGTAGAGATTCTCCTCTTTTTGTTATACTACCATCTGATTCACAACTTGCCAGGTTCTCATGGTCAGAGTGACTCCACTCAAATTATCTCCACTGTACAAACCACTGATTGGCAACCATTTTTTTTGGTTAAGGAACCCAATAATTATATTGTGAAATTCGGCAGAACCCCAACCCTCTCTAATAGTGCGTCTGAGATCAGATGCATTGTAAGGAACCCCAACCCTCTTTAATAGCGCATCTGAGATCAGATGCATTGTAAATTATTCTGTATTTGGCACCATTTTCAAATACCGGACAATTGTAGGGACCCCTTTAAGGATGCTCGTGAAACCCAAGGTTTCTTAGGAATCCCAGTTGAAAAACACTGGTCCAAACCTTAAACAACAAAAAAAAAATAACTTTTGTATACCAGTTGTTTGAAAACAACATTTATCTCGATAAACCCATTAATTTAAATACTTGCAATCTTTGTGGAACTTACCATACCAAAAGCAAAGGGAGTAAATATCACAATATCCTTTGCATAAAGTTTAACATTTCATATTGTGAACACTATATATTTACTTTGTATAATTGTTTATTTGAAATATCCCAACTTTCTGAATATGTATATCAAGTTCTGAATCATTAAAATACTGTTTGGTTAAGTTTTTTGTTTAATCGTTTAGCTGGATAGACAAACATTTAAAATAAAGTTAATAACCCCCCCCCCCCCCCTCCGAATCAACGAACTAATGTAGTTGTTTGGAAGACCTTCCAATCACAGTGAATAAGGTACTGTAACTACCATCAAGTGACAAAGCACCTTTACTTTGCTCACTGCAGTACTGTGTCTGATTGGGCTAAATACGGATGAGCCTCTATTGCGTGACTGTTTTTGTAACATGTAACTCCAAAAATGTGATCGTTACAATTAATTCAATTAAAGTCCATACTACTTAAATACATCAAAGAAAAGGAGAAAAAGCTGAACTGAAAATAATTGGTGGAGAAATTCTCTTTAGAGTGTTTAGGAAGAATTTTCTCAGAAACGTTGCCTCTGATATTCAGGTTAAATAGGAGATGTATGTAAATATTGCTAAGACTGTATTTTAATGTTTTTTTTAATGGTATGGAATGTAGGTGGTAAATGTAAAGATTAAGGTTTCTTAATCCCTTTCTCTGCTTGCGATTCTAGGAACTCTGTACATGATATGCAGACAAATTAGATCTGTTTAAAAAAACTAAAGTAATCAAAAATGGAGTTTAAATTACTGTGTTTATGAAGACCAGGGTAAACATCGGGGCTGCATGATAAAGATACATAATTATATATTTTTTATGCACAGTGTATGCTCTTTAATAAGGATATCATATGTTGATGCTCCAAGTCAGTGTTTTTTAAACCTTATTTTGTTTAAGGACCCCTATAATTATATTGTGACATTCTGAGGAATTCTGACCCTCTCTATTAGCAAGTCTGAGATCAGATGCATTGTAAATTCTTCTGTATTTGGTAGACAAAAAATACAAATATCACTCGTGGGCACACATCTCAGACAGCTCTGCAACCCTGCTTTTCACCATTATCCCCCATCATACAATGCTTCCACTGCAGCTAGGCATTCTGGCAAATTACATGCAAATGAGCACTCTGTGTCGCCTTTTGCTTCAAATCTGTATTTGGTACAATTTTGAAATGACCCGATAATTGCAGGGAAACCTTTAGGGATGTCCGAGGAACCCCTGTTGAAAAACACTGCTCTAAGTAGACAGCTCACAGCTTTTCTTTTTCCATATGAATCTATTTAGTTCTTCAGGGACCATAAACTATACATTGCAGAGCAGTGTGTTGTGTGCCACCCCAGAATCTGTGGGGTTAATAAAATATGTCATGTATTTCAGCTTAGCATAAACATTTTATGATGAAAGAAATTATACAGAGTTGTTTGTCAAATGATTTCTTGGTTCCTGGCACTGAAATATAACTTTGTTTTTCTTCCTGTCCTGTGATAATGGAAATAAATAGAACATGTCAATACCAGCCGTGCTCCACATGTAGTCTGAAAGAAAAAAAAAGTTAATACTTAAGGAAACAAAACTACATGCCACCATGGAAATGTATGTATTGCAAAGGGTAATACTATTGTTTAGCAAGTGTGAGGGGGCATTGACGAGCTATACGTTATTTGGAACTATGCTTGTGGGAGAAGTTGGAGGCAGAATTCTAAATTCTAATGCTACTTAAAAGGAGCAATCCAAGCCATTGATTTTTTTTTTTACAGAAGATTGAAGAAGGCGGTCTTTGGAGCTGAACCCCATTAATTTCAGCTACGAGGATCCCCTGCTTCCAGAGATACCTCCGAAGGCGGTGCCGGGTATCTCTCTGCTTTTTAAAGGTCCTGCATTGCATGGGCCAATAGGAACCCGCACCGATGAGGTAACAGATTCCTATTGGCCCGCAGGGCGCGAGAGCTTTGAAAAGCAGCCATTACGTGATCACTGCTATTCCAGTAAAGCGGCTACCGGCACCTACTATGGAGGTATCTCCGGAAGCAGGGGGTCCCCGGAGCTGAAACTAACAGGGGCCAGCTCCAAAGACCCCTGCTTCAATACAAGGTGGGGGGGGGGGGGGAGAAGAGGGGGAACTTTACAAAACAAACAATTTGCAGGCTTGGATTACCGCGCTTTAAGAGTTGTAGTTTGTTGGAACAGGTTGACCCAGTTCTGTGTGTGTGTGGGTGATATATATATCTACACTTATTAAGGTTATGGTGGGTAAAACCATAATCCACCATAACCTTAATAAGTGTTGTGATTACCGACTCTTATCTCATTTGAACAAATGCCAGCAACCAAACTCACACTGATGATACCCATCAAGGTTGAAATAAGTCTGTGAGTGGGTTAGCTGGCTTTCCATCTCCCAAGCCCTTGCTTAAAAGCTGTGTTTAAAGCAGCATGCATTGGCTAAGGGTTGCTCATGTAATGTGAGCTTGAGATAAAAGGTGGCACTGTGTGCTCATTTGCATGTAATTTCCCAGAATCCCTTGCTGCAGTGGAAGTGCTGTGTGCTGGGTGATAATGGTGAAAGACAGGGTTGCAGACCTGTCTAAAGACATGCAAATGAATATACAGGAATATTTACAGTTGCTATATATATCTATATATACACACACAAACATATACATACAAACACACACACATACATATATATATATATATATATATATACATACACACTTTAAGTATGGTGGGTGAAAATGGTGGTGGATTTTTTCCTGCCCTTTTCACCCACTGTAACTTGAAATGTGTATTGTAAAGTTACCCAGCCTTGAAAATTGATAAGCCAGTACAACCAACCTCACACTGATGAGACCCATTAAGGTTGAAACAAGTCTGAGTGGTTTGACTGGCTTTGCATCTAATCCCAAGCTGTGCTTAAACAGCAGAGCATTTGCTTATATGGGTTCCATGTAAAAATGGATTTCGGGCAAAAGGTGACACATTGTGTGCTCATTTGCATGTCATTTCCCAGTGACGTACACCACGAGGAGTTAGTGTATTGAAACACTTACCCATTTCCAGTGTGGTAGTAGTTTACTAAGGACACTTTATAGCAACATAGTTGCAATTTCAATTTAATTTCATTGCCCTCATTGTGGAGGCTTAAGGACTGCTACATTTGTTTCTACACTACCCTCAGAGATATGATGCAGAGTTTCCTGATGCTGCAGGAGATGTTCCAGATGAGAATCATCTCGCAAGAGATTGACTGACTCTAAATGCTTACATTTAGCTACACTTGTGAGTGTGCTTTTTAATTATCTACTTTTGGGAATAAATACACACAGATTTATGTTATGTGGCACACGCCTTTCTTCTCTTTTTTCTGCTAGATTACCCTGGATGTGGTTCATCCTTTGAGAGGCTGCGGAGAAGTCACGGCTTTGGATTATTTATTTTCTATTTTTTATACACATTAAGTTTTCATGGACACATATGTGGACTTTATATTCACATGGAAAAATAAAACATCTATTCTCAGTATTATTGTATGTATATTTTAACACTGTATTTTATGTTATTTACACACTAATTTCTGTTATCCATCATCAGCATTTACTGTACAACCTATCTCACCTTACATTGGGTTTAATTTTATATTTTATCATTTAATTGCCGGATATTATAGAACAAGCGCTTACGTTTTTGTTTTATATAATATATCGGCCACTTTGGGGTTTATTAAATTACCCCCTTACAGTTGGCCCAAAAACATGAACTGTTGCTTAAGGTGGAAAGGTCAAGATATAAGCCAACATGGTTAAACTTCTGTTTACATTCGGTTCCATTTCTGCTCTTTGAACATGTGTGCCTTCTAAATGCATGCTCACGACTGTCTTGTCAAACAGAAGCTGTGCAGCTGCAAGCTGACAAATATAAATGTAAGAGATAATGCCACTTCTGTGATTGCATCTGTTCTTGAAAACCTCTACTTTGAACATTGTGTAGAATGAAACTAGTAAATGCATTGTATATGCGACAGGGAAATGCTATTCCTCAGAAAAATGGTTTTTGGATATGATGGTGGCTAGATCTACAGATGTAGCAAGAGCGTGTCTTCAGTGCCATGAAAGCGATGGAGGTGGCACCGAATGATTAATGCTGTTCAACAGAATGGGACGTTTGACTGCAGCCAAAACGCTGCCAGCGCTACGCATGTTGCCTCTCGGACAACTCACCAGTGGGACACTTGGCCACAGGGCACCTCCCCGCTTCACGTCGCCGTAATGTCAATGTTCTGTTGCGCACGCTCCTATGTCCAACTGCCCGCTACAACAAGATGTGAACGACCCTACAAGCTTCAAAAAGAAGCCATCTCTGATAAGTGCATCTTTAAATGTCCCACACGGATCGCTACACTACCTGGACGCCCCTCTCCAATGCGCCATCTTTATATGTCTTGTGCATTTAGAGATGGCACGTTGGAGTAGGCTGTCCAGCGGTCTTGTGCGGGACATTTAAAGATGCACTTATCGGAGCTGGGCTCTTGCCGTGTTGGGAGGTCAACTTCAGAGGTCTGCGCGGCGGGACTGACATTTTAAGCGGCAAAATGTCAAGCGGAGAGGGCTCTGCGGCCAGGTATCCCACTGGTGAATTGTCCCGGCGGTGACGTGTGGCGGCGGGAGCACCGGCGGCGGTTTGGTCATGGCCAAACATCCTAGACCGCTGTGGTGGGACCCATTCAGAAACATGAACCACCGCGGCAGACACAATCCCCAGCACCGCTGACTTTTGCTTGTTCGTCCGCCGCACTGGGGACAATAAGTCTTACTACACCTGTATAATAATGACTATTACCCACAACATTTTGATAGATGCAACAGTGATGAACGTTTTGGGGTGCTAGGTTACCATGCCAATTCTCTAACGTCAGGTAATCATGAAATTTTGATGGAGTCTTCATTTTCAAACTCTAAACCAAGTGCAATCTGCTTCAGTTAACAATTATTTCTGTACAAGATTGGGAATCGGCACTAAACTAGAATTCTATGATTACATTGAGTTATATTGGCAATACTAGGTGGCAGATGACAAGGAGCCTTTGCAACGCATGTGTGGTGATTGTGCATGTGGGTTGAGATCAAAAAAGCCTTAATGCAAGTTTGCACATTTTTGACACTTGCTGCTGGCAACATAAAAAGTATTCAGTTTTTGACCCTGTAAATTGACAAATAGCTTTAGTTCAAACATTTCACAGATTCAGAAACGTTCACAAAAAAAACACATGTTCACAAAGCTGACCTACTACAGAGGCTTGCACAAACTTTTCATGTTCCCCATCTGTGCAATAATACATCCTCCATATAACTTTCTTTTACTACGCAATATCTTCAACCCTCAAAGATGTGGAGCACACTTAAAATACTACTTTAAAAATATATATTTTCTCTTAACAATAGTGTTTTTAGTTATTATTTAGAAAATTATTTCCTATAAGAAAATAATTTTTCCAAAACTAGAATTTGGACCCCATTTTGAAAGTAGATTGTGTGGTTGTACAATGCAGTGCTAGATAGCAGCATCGCACATACAAGTAACAATCGGGAGCAATGCATCTGTGCCAAAGAGCTAACAATTTAGATGAAACCTGGACAGTATTATCTCTAATTATTTTTCCACATTACAGGTGTTTCTACGATGACGACAAATGCATTTGGCATTCCTGAAAACAATTTAGTTGTAAACACTACACCCAGCGCCGGATTGAATGGTCAGTGGGGCCCATTGTTTCATGGCATGTTTACCTTTAAAACATTCTTGTTATGGATTTCCAAGTCTTTGAATACGGCTTCTCTATTTAGAATTCACGGTTTAACTTCTCAAACTGGGCAATACAGTACGTTGCATGCTTCCTTCTACTGCAGGAGTTCAAAACTGCTACTTGAACGTTGCCAACATAAAAAAAATATAGACTTCAGAATCTGTTCTGACAAGCAAGTGTGAAGCGAAAACTTTCTAAGCAATTCTCCAAACACAGGGAACAGTATCTTCATCAACATCCTTATCAACTGCTTTGGTTTCAAATGATCTTCTGCCCGCTACAGTGGAAACAAAGCATGCCGGTATGCTGAAAATGCCTGTTTTGTTCAAGAGCAAAGCTATGGTCACATGTGATCACATCCTTTTTTGAGTTAGTAAAGAAAAATGGCAATAAATAAAACTCATCAGTTTAAGGTATTAGGCAGAGAAGCGAAGAAAAAAAAGTCTAATTTATGTTCTTCAATCGAGAGAAACATAATTGTCGGTTTTTAAAAAACGTTTTTTAATGTCTTTTTACATGGATACAAGTTTCCCAACATATGTGTTTTCAATTGCTTATCAACAGCCTTTGCTCTTTAGCCCCTGCTTTCCTCTTGGCTATTGCAAATGCACGTAGGGCCTCATTCACTAAATTTGTGTTAGTAACCCCTCTCACTTCAGTTGTTGCCCTTTTGTGATCTAGTGAATGAACCCTTCATATCTACCATAGGAGCCAGCAGTATACAGGCATACCCCGCATTAACGTACGCAATGGGACCGGAGCATGTATGTAAAGCGAAAATGTACTTAAAGTGAAGCACTACCTTTTTAACCACTTATCGATGCATGTACTGTACTGCAATCATCATATACGTGCATAAGTGATGTAAATAACGCATTTGTAACAGGCTCCATAGTTTCTCCGCTTACGTACAGCTTCAGTATAGGTAGGGAGGTGGTATTGCTATTCAGGACGTGCTGACAGGCGTATGCGCGTGCTGCCGTTTGCCTATTGGGCGATATGTCCTTACTCGCGAGTGTACTTAAAGTGAGTGTCTTTAAACCGGGGTATGCCTGTACTGCTCTATATTACGTTGCATGCACAAACATTCTAAAGTATTATACGAGAAAATGAAATATATGTGTTCCGAAGAGTTAGTGTCATGTTATAGGCATCTCCTCTTTTATTGTGCTTTAGACTTTTTACGATCGATCTATTAGATTTTATTAGCCAGTTTCTCTTCAGTAGTTGTAGCTCTTCATTAGTTGCTTCTGATAGCCTGACAGTACTGTACTTTTTTTTCTCCAGTTCACCAGAGCAAAGCTGTGAAAATAGGAGGACACAGCCCTGATCGCAGAAATATTCACAATAAATCATCGGATTTCTAGTTGTCAAAACTGGCGAGGGTAAAATGAAGGTAACTTAAAAAAAAAAAAAAAAAACAAGACAATTCCCATGCAAGCTAATTGATAAATCTGAATATTTACAAATTCTAAAGAACCAAAACAATATTCAGATTTAAAAAAAAAAAAAAAGGCATGTTTTCAATATATCACCATCATCATTTTGATGCACTTTTAAATATCAAGAGTATGATATTGTTTATGCTCACAATCACCAAAGGATATCGTTATTTGAGCTACATACTGTATAAATGTGCATGAATCTTCCAGTTTCCACTTTTTCCATGGAGACAAAATAATAAATAAACGACTGTGATGGAAGCAAATAAATACATATATACGGTGTATACTGTGTACGTATACATATATAGTATAATATACATGCCTGGTGTTTAGGGTCCACAATGGACTTTTTCAACCTCTGCACTAAGCTCTCTGTACTGCTAGCTGCTTCTCTAGCTGTCAATGTCCTCTCAAGAGGACAGAGGATCAGACACACAATATTTGCCTGGCAATACAAGCCATATATTTCCCAGTCACTGTATAATCCCCTCCGCTGTTCCCAGGGGAAGATATGCTGTCTGGTTTGTTTCCCTAGTATGTGCTGCAAACCTCAAAACACTCGTTTTCACCATGTGATAAGTAGCCCAAAAATAGACACGGGAAAGTTGGCTTCAGAAAGCCTGGCTATTTCGTTATCAAACTGGCAATAAACCGCCAGAAGAGTAAGGCTACCATCCAAATAGTCCCCTCATTCAAAGCAGCATAAACTACTAAGGTGCAGAGAAAGTATATTTGTTACTAAACACCTATAGCTCTTACTAAATAGGAAGTATAACATGTGATATATAGATGTAGCAGGCAGCGGGCGTAATAACACGTCAGCCTGTCCATTTTTATATCACACAGCTAATTGAAGCATAATGTTCTCTGCCCCCGTTGACGCATTGTGTCCTGCTGCAATGCACCAGCAATGTCCTGCTGCAATGCACCAGCAAGAGTCTGTTATGTCTGTATAAAGATTACAGAGATTTGCCTTTTATTGAAGAACACACTTAAAATATTATGCGAGGTACCTGGGTGTATGAAAATTGTGCAAAAACATTATTAAAGTACCCTAGAAATATGTTACTTTTTCTCTTGTACTCATTGTGACTATAGTATTATTGCAGAGGTTTCACTGAAGTTATTTTCACACTTTTATAGCATGTGCAATTAATGTGTATAGCCCAACAAGCATTACATACAGTACTAGCTATCACTGTTCTTCCCAGGAGAGAGAAGCTATCTGGATTCTCCTTCTCCAGATAATATTGGCAACTTTAAAACTCAAGTTGCAGTGAGTTTACTGTGATAAGAAAACCCCAAAATAGCCAAATGACACTTTGCTTTGAAATATCTTGTTTGAACAAGGATGGGAGGTGAAATAAGTAATTAAAAACTGATAAGCGGATGATTATGGACAAACAAGAAAAATCGCACAGAAACAACAGTGCAAACAGTAATACAAATTGTGTGTTACTAGTGTCCAATGAATAATAAAAGTTCACATATTTGGGTGAGAAACTACAACAAAACCTCACTGAAACACCGATTTTGAATAACGTTCAATGCTATGTAGTGGGTAACTAGAAATGAGCCATTATCAAATATCCTCAAGCAGATAAATAAATAAGTCGTTACACTGAATTTAATCCTAGATGCCAGTTGGCTGGTGTGTTTTTTTTTTTAGACTGATAGTGTTATAAATGAAGTGATTATTGGCATGTGACATAACTACTGTAGTCTCCAAAACGTATATGTCAGGATATCAAAGGGTTAATAAATATGGGCATTGCTATTTTCTATTTCAATACAACTTAAAATAAAAATATAATTGTGTACACATTAGCATTTAGGAAATGTGCCATTACAAAACATACCTCTTAAGCAATTGCTTTATATATGAGAATGTGTGTTACAATGACAAGGTACAAATTGCTGACGCACTGGTAAACACTTTTATTTGTTAATGCCAACTTGGTCAACGCTTTTAATCTCTGTATATTGGTTCTTATCTTCCTATTTATAATGTAGCCCGCCAGAAATATCAACTTGCATTTTGTTACATTTTGAGGTGAAAAATAAATGAAAAGATTGTCTATATTCCACAGGAAATGGTGACAATTCTATGGGGATCATGTATCCAAGTCTCCTGGCTGCATCATTGGAGTAAAAGTGGTTCACAAGCACTGCAACAGATTTATCCAAGCGGGAAAACCATTGGTTTCAGTGGGATTGTCGCCATGATAAACTTGATGCTTTATTTTTGGCCCAGTTTTGCATTAGCAAAACTTTGATAGATGACACCCGAAGCACTTTGCTACCTAGTGGGAAAGGCATCAAGGAAGGGATTGCACCGTTTAAAGCTGCAGTTCAACAATATCCTACATGTGTGTTTTTTTTTAAATAAATCAGTTCACAGCTGTGCATCGCAGGTACTGTTCGGCAGCAATAACAGTGAATTAAATAACCCTGAGCAAAGCGATCAATTACAGGAGAACGGATCGATATGCAACTTAAATAATCACTTGTCAGTGTGCAGATTGTATGGATGCACATAGTGAATGGGGAACATTTATTTTTTAAACGGCAGCTTGAACCTCTTGAGTGTTAGAGGGGCAGCGGCACCAGTGGGTCCGGTAAATGGCGGTCAAGTGAACGTGGTGTCCGTTAGCCCAGAAACGGAAGAGGACTTCTCTTCCATTTCCCTTCAGTACAGATTGCGTCCTGCGCTCCATAGGTACGCAGGATGCGATCTCCCCGGGAAAACAAGCACTTTAAGAGAATGACGTAGCCCAGAAGTGGCCAACTACAGTCCTCAAGGGCCACAAACAGGTCAGGTTTTAAGGATATCCCAGCTTTACCACAGGTGGCTCAATCAGTAGCTCAGTCAATGACTGCATCCATTGTGCTGAAGCAGGGATATCCTTAAACCTTGATCTGTTGGTGGCCCTTGAAGACTGAAGTTGGCCGCCCCTGCCGTAGCCACTACATCATTGGACACCCTGAGTGCCAGACCCCATGATGTATTGGCAATGTCTTCGACACCCAAAGGGATGGTGCTGTTGCAACCCATAGATCAGTGGTCTCCAAACTTTTCTGTACGAAGGATACATCGTATATTCTACACATTTTCGCGGGCCAAAGAAAAAAAAATCTTTTTCATTTTTATATATTTTATAAATGAACACGTTTTATTTGGATCTTTTTGGGGTAATCAGCCTCCACCCTATGCGTTTCGTCTTAATGAAAAGACTTCGTCAGGGGTATGTGGTTGTGTAGCCTGGTGGTACCACATTTCCCTGACGAAGTCTTTTCATTAAGATGAAACGCGTAGGGTGGAGGCTTTAAGAACATTTCTATAGGCTTTCCCTACTTTCTGGATTGCCAGCATCCAATATCCACTAATAGTACTATACTTTGTGCTGACAATATCCCCTGCGTCCCCGTTTGACGGACATTCACATTGAGACGTCACACTCGCAATCTCGCGAGACTGAAAGTTAGCAGGGAGGATCCCTCAACCTGTGCTCCCCTTTCTTTTCTATGTTCCAATTAGCAGGGAGGAACCTGAAAGCAGCTGTATCAACGCACGGAGTCTCGGAGTTCCAGGTGGAGCCAGGGCAGACCGCCAAACAGAGCAGCTGGAAGGAGAGGATTCTATAAATCTTACATGCCTGATTTATCTGCTACTTTGTAAGTAGCTCTCTACTGTTGCGCAGTTTGAAGAATACAAACGTACTTTCACGTGACGTGAGACATTTCCATGCATAGGAGATACCGGCACCCCATAACGGGGCCTGTATCTCGGGAAGTAGGGGTTCCATGGACCTGAAATCAATGCGGTTCAGCTCCGGAGACCCCCTGCTACATTACTGTAATGTTTAAAATGAAATAAACCCCCGCGATCGCCTGTGAGAGGTGCGCAATTAGAGTGACCCCTGCTGTGTTAATCCGATGGGCCATTATGTCTGCAACGGATCATCTTGCAACACCACGCGCACATAACGCAACATTTACCCAGGTAAATGTTCGAATAACGGCCGCTGCATCTGTATGTAGCCCTCTTTCCCCATGACTTAAGAGCCTACGTGTGCTGATTACCTGTCTGGCGTACAGGAGAGTTAATATACATATAGGAAGTTGGGTGCTCCAATGAATTGGAAATATAAACAATCTTATTTCAATAGTCCTTATAGTTGAGACTCCGGAGTAAGACTATTGTGGAGTGGGTATGCAAATGATAAGCCAGTCATATATCAGCATAATATCTCCTGAAGACAACAATCAGGGTGATAAAAATCAACCTGAAGTGGATCTCATTGGAGAAAAGCCAAATCCGTACTGAAGTGGAACACACTCTTAATGCAATAATAGAATAAATCTTTCCTGAGCCTCCACGAGTCTATACTGGCGTGGCCAGCCGCAAACGTAGAAATCCAGTAACCAGAGAAGAGAACAGCAGCGCACTGCCAGGGAACAAAGTGGTAAAAATTCAAAATACTTTATTCAAAAATTGAATATCACCTCAGGGGGTTGTGCAACCTCCTGGGATGATGTTCAATTTTTGAATAAAGTATTTTGCATTTTTACCACCTGGCTCCCTGGCAGTGCGCTGCTGTTCTCTTCTCTGGTTACTGGCGTACAGGAGGCCTGATCCTCCACCACTGGGAGCCCAGGGTGATCACGGCATTGTATGCAGCGCCTCCACCTGAGAGAGATCCTAACGCAGTAGGATAACTTCTCACAGGAACCCACCAGTAACAGATAAGAATACACACACACACACACACACACAGTATGGCTAACTTATATTTACTGGCATATAACTGATAACGTTGCTAATAACAAGGCTATACAAGGACGCACCCACACAGTACTCCGCCCCACAGTAACACCACCTTGGTGGAACCCCCAAAGTGCTGAGGTGCCTGTGCACTTAACCCGTTAGTTTCCACAGACCAAGACCACCCAGAGTGTGTGTGGAGTAGCACCACCCACAGTGTGTATGGCCGTTGGTGTACGTGGTACCTCTCCTGGTCTCAGTCCATACCAGCCCAACCCGAAGATGTTGTCTGTGGACCACAGAATGATCCCACGCCACATCTACTGGATCCTTTCCAACCGCTACCGAAGGGATCTCCCGCACAGAGTGTGTCCCAGTAAAGTGTCTCAGATAATGGATATGCCTGGGTCTGCTTCCAGACCGCAAGCAGCAGTCACAGCGTGGCGTCTGTCACCGGCGTGCTGTAATCTCACTATAAGCAGCTACTGGGGGAAGTGTCCCTAGCTATGGCCTTCCCTGCAGCAGTCACAACCTGATGTCAGGGCCTAGCTGGGACCTAGGGGTAGATCTGGCCTAGTCTCAGGGCCACTGGCACCTGAGACACTACCTCTCTTCCTGGTGCCCTGCTCCCGACTGGCCTGGTCTCGCAAGCGCGCCAGATGTAGCTCTCTGGCTCCTCCGTGGATACTACAGCTCTATTGACTGTGCTGGCCCATGTGTTGTGCAGCCCCAGGGGAGGTGGGAATTGTAGTCCCTGTCGGAGCCTATTTCTAAGATGGCTGTCGCTCGCGCTGTACTGCACATCCGCGAGATGTCTAGTGCGCATGCGCAAATAAATATATATATCTATAGAAATATGAAAAAGAACACAGAGCGCACCGGAGGTAAGTATCAAGTTGTATTAGAAAATGCAAACGCATATATACACTTACAATGAGCTACAGTGTAGTGAGCAAGTCATTACTTGATAGTCGCAGGGCCAGCTAAGCGGCCAGGATAGTCCACTGCTCAGAAATTGTGTATCCCGCGCACTGGGATGAAATGACATCAGAACCGACAGTGCTGACGTAACCAGGAAGTGCCGGGCGCTCCGAACTCACAACATAAGTTTCGTCCCAGCACGCGGGATACGAAATTTGAGCGGTGAACTATCCTGGACGCTTAGGCCTCGGCCAGGCAGGGAACAGGCGCGCTGGTGCTTATGCACTGCGCCCTGCTCAGCCGGGCGATTTGTGGCACTCGCCTGGGGGCACGGCTACAATGTCACGGAGCTGGTTCGCCCTCATTGGGCGAACCGGTCACATGACGTGCTTGCGAGCAGCAAATTCAAATTTGCTTGCTCGGCAAGCAGCTAAGCGCCGAGCCCGCCCGCTCACACTGGCCACACACAATCGCAATTTGTCTCATTGTTGCGAGCGTGAGCACACCCCGGCACGCTCAGCCGCACCTTGGACGAGGCTTTAGCTGGCTCGGCGACTATCCAGCAATGACTTGCTCACGACAGTACCTCATTGTAAGTGTATATATGCTTTTTATGTTTTCTAATACAACTTTATACTTACCTCCGGTGCGCTCTGTGTTCTTTTGAATATTTATGGCCTTGCCTTTGGCGATACCTCGAGGAGCTTGGAGTGCTCCTACACAGCAGCAGAAAGGAGCTAAAGTTGCACGCATTTCTCTACCCCCAACATCTTGGCAGCACGAGCACAGTTTCAGCCTTTCTTCATATCTATATCCACACACACAAATATGGGCATAATGACAGTCACATGCACACACACATTAAAAACAAACACTTGAAAGAAATATTTTCAAGCAAACATACATACATACAGTACTTGCATAAAACCATAAACACACACTTGAATAATTATATACACGACAACATCTGACGAAGAGCACTCTGGAGTCTTAAAAACTTATGCACAAGAAAAGCTTGTACGAATTATAGATTTGTGCATTAAAAGGTATTCCAACCTACAATGCATCATACTCTTTCTAGGACTAACACGACTACACAGCATGTTTTTATCATCATGTTTTACTGGTATGGTGTCAACATACTCCGCAGCGCAGCACAATGTGGGAGGGACAGTAATATTTTATGATAAAAGGGTACATGCATATGAAGACAGACTAACAATAGGAAGGTGTTACTGCACCAAGGAGCTTGCAATCTAGGAGGGGAGCGAAGACAAACATGTACACACACACAGACACACTTGCATACAAAATGTATACACCCTGGACATCAGCACAAACATTGCAGACACACAATCACATACATACTGTACACAATCATAGACCAGTCATGTTACACCGTATGTATGTATCCCAAGAAAGGAGGCAGAGAGTAGTTACTGCCTTGGTAAGGAAGAATGCAGCCAGCTGCCTGTAAACCACAGCTCAATCCGTAGCAGCAGTGTTAAACGCTTCTGTGTATTTCCCCAGACCCCCTCCTCCACTCAATGTCAGCAGCAGCAGCAGCACAGGGAGAAGCCCATGCTGTCTGCATAGACAACACAGGGGAGGACAGTGCTGTAGTCTGAAATACTGTTACAACCGGACCGAGCCGACACTTAGCTACAGTATAAAGCTTGGGGGAGCATCTCCTGCCGCGTTAACATTTCAGGGGACTTGACATTCTCCAATCTCTTTTCCCCAAAAAGTGAGGGAGCTGACTGGTTTCTCCCTGGAAAAGCCCTGGGTATGGGCGTGGTCTCCCAAAGACTTGGATGTATGTCCCTATAGGAATTAAGGGGAGGAGAGACCAGACACGGCACATGTCATCTGCTCACAGCTGAAGGGGTAACTGCTACAGGCTTCAAACCTCTCACCCAAAAGCAGACCAATTTCCACTTGAAAGGCTTGGTTAGCAACGAAGACATCTCCTGCATTGCTGAATATACTACAGTAGTTTAACTTGCTTCTTGTGATTAGTTGTAAGGCATCACCTCTTCTCCAGCTAAGGACAGCAAGTTGCAATGTGGCTTTCTGCTGCTGCTGTCCTGCTGGTGGTCCTGAGGGGCTTGGATCTGGGGCTAGCCACATTTCGGAAAGCCGTGGAGAGCCCCGGGAAGAAGCAGTACCAGGTCCAGAACGGGGCTTGTAGCTACACCTTCCTGCTACCTGAGGTGGACAGCTGCCGCTCTGCCCCTGCCAGCCCCTATGTGTCCAACGCAGTGCAGAGAGATGCCCCACTGGACTATGATGATTCTGTACAAAGGCTGCAGGTTCTAGAGAACATCATGGAGAACAACACACAGTGGCTCCTGAAGGTAAGAGAACGGACCTCTTGAGATGGTAATGGTAGTAGTTTACAAGCAGAGAATATTAGTAAGGTAAACCCTTTTGTCAGGGAAAGTCTTTGAGCTTGTGGACCATAATGCTAATAAAAATGATCTGCTTTAACGTTTCTTTATATGAAATGATGTTCCTTTTTCCCAATCTGTCTGCATGTTGCTAGAGGGGGGCACAGCGACCTCCAAATTACCTATTTTGCTCTTTATGGACTATGAATAATAGTGTAAATGTGGGCAATTAGTGTCAGCCCCAGAAAAGAAAATCCTTTAAAAAGTGAATTAACTGACTTCAGTGCAATTTAGTGGGTCAATTAAAAAAAAAAAAAAATACCAATATCATTGACTTTTTTTTAGAAATAAGACGTTACTTTAAGTGTGATTTAAAACTTCCTAATCTTGTGAAAAATGTATGTAAATAGCTTCTTGTCAGGGACACTTTATTCAAACACATCAGCTAGTTATGCTCACGATGGCATCACCATAACTCAGTGACATTCTGTATACAATTATTGTAAAATATTTATACTGGTACTTGTCCAATTAACAAAAAAAAAAAATGTAAATCTGCTACATTTAACCCATTAAACATGGCACGGTCCTCCTAAGCAGGACTGCCACCTTAAACATCCTACCATATGCCAACTATACTGGTGTTAACCTCGCTGTTTTAATTATACATCAGAGATATTCAACAACTTCTTGGAAAGATATGAGGCATACAGAAAAGTGTCCTGCTAGAAAGGGTTCCTGCTACCTGGTAACTTAGCAAAGTTAGAACCACCATGCTCATGTTAAACAAGGAATACAGCAAATGTGGTTTTAAATATTCAGCTCAAATTTGGATTCCCATTAAAATGGGAAATATGCACCAATTAGGGGTCCTAGCAAAGCAGATGCTCCGCAATGTGCTTAACATCCATGGTAAGAACAGTACAAACAACATGCTTTTGGATCCCTCTGGGCAGTTTATGAGAATAAAACAGTGACCCGTGTGTCTCTGATTTTGATATTCACGTTGCTGCTCTAATGAGGTTAATCTCACTTGAAGAAAGGACCCAGAGGTGATGGCCCTCTTTGAATCAGGAAACCCTGGTTCGAGGCCCAGTTCAACCCTCTTGTGACCTTACGGCGTCATCGGATTTTTCCTGTCTAGCATGTGCAAAAAAAAGTACAGTACATACAGTATTAGCACTAAACGAAAATAAATTATTTTTGATTGTCACACGGGAGTCGTGGAAATGAATTGTCGGGGTTAGGCTTCACTGAAGCTGCAACTTGTGGTTGAAAATGTAAACTTTTTTCTTAGCAGTGTGCTTGGTACTTTAACCTTTGTTTTCTGCTGAACAATAATGTGCTATTGGTCAAAAATAACAAAGGTATTACAGTACATACTGTACATTTTGGAGTTTCTAAAAGATTTCCAGATACTTTATTTGGCTTCTAAGTAACAACGAACATTAACTATATTCCTAGAACACAATCTCTTTACTTTGATTAATTTTGACTAAAATATTAGGTTATGTATTATAAGGTACATTTCATATAGATTTAAAAGAACCTATAGAACTTTACACGTAGTCACATACCCATACATTTTGGCAATTGCACATTTAAACACTGAGAACTATAAATGCCAATTCATGTTTGCTGATTGTTGCATCTGTTTCCATTTTTGTTGTACCAATTTGCTTCAAGACTTCATTTTATGCCATTATTTTTATTGCAACCTATTGCATCTTAGACTCTCCTCACGTTACAGTTGGAACTATAGGTCAAGTGGAATTAAGCTGAAGGACTAGCTTAGTGGTAAAATGCTTCCTTTGAAAGGGACTGAACCTAGTTTGAATCCAAGAACTAGTTCCCCTTGTGACCTTGGACAAGTCACCTTTGTCTCCCTGTGCCTCACTTCTAAACTAGACTGTAAGCTCTTTGGGGGAAGGAAGGCAATGTGCCTGCAAAATTCCATGTAGTGTTGCATACCCATGCAATATAAAATAAATATTGTATAATTACTAAAGTCACTTGTATGTATGAATGTCTTTATTTATATAGTGCTTCACAGTAGTAATATATACGTGACAATCATATAAATAATATACATAACACAAAGGGGAGAAGGGCTTCAGACATAAAAGTAACATTTAGGAAAAGGAGTCCCTGCTCCAAAGAGCTTGCAGTCTAATTTGTTAACAAATTTCACTTAACTGTAAAGTGAATTACACTTAGTACTTTATAATGCAGAGCGCTAGTAGCTGTCTTGGGAAGACACAAAAGGGTTGTACCAAGTGTGTGTATGTATATATGTAAACAGCGAACATTATCTTATAAGGGTTCCATGTAAAAATGAATTTCAGGCAAAAGGTGACACAGTGTGCTCATTTGCATGTCATTTCCCAGAATCCCTTGCTGCAGTGGAAGCACTGTATGCTAGGTGGTAATGGTGAAAGGCAGGGTTGCAGACCTATCTAATACACGTGAATGTGCTCACAAGTGATCTTTTTATTTGCTATACAGTGGAGGTTTCTTGTTGCCTTTTTCACCCACTATACTATATATATATATATATATATAGTCACATCATTTTGAACAATCACCTTTTAGTGAATGGGGGATATTTATTAAACTGTGATAGTGTCGATCTGGGCACTGTAGCATCGTAAGTCCCATTAAAGTCATTGCGTTTCAATGTTATAGAGCCTCGACCTGCACTACCGCAGTTTAATGAATAATTTCCAGCAGGTGAGCAATTTGATTAGTGGTTCCTGGGGCAATAGGATGAATTAAACAATGCACATACCACCAAGTTCGGAGTTAAGTAATTACACCACCTTCTCTGCAAAAAGTTCGAAAAACCATCGAAAATTTTGATCAAACATTTGTCGTCAAAAGTGCTAGCAAAATGGCCCAAATTATCCAAAATTCACTATTTTGCTTTTGTGCCTTTTTAAGCAGTGAAGTAGCAGTCCCGCACAACAATGTATTTAAAAAATGTTTTAACGTTTGATCGAATTTCAAAACCAAAAGTAATTGATATGAATCCAGATGCAATGCCCACTGACTTCGTGCTAAGCAAACTTGTTGCAAACTTCTGGATTGCACCAAATTGTCTTGCAGAATCAAAAATGATGACATTCTCAAACTTTGGCGATGTGTGCGAAAAATGGCCACATCTCTAGAACTTAATCAATGTCATCAATAAGGCAGGAACAAGCAGGAGTAATACAAAATAAGTGTGTGTTGAGGTATGCTTTTTGGGGTACTTGATACAGAGCTTGTAGGGACTTTAATTTGAAGCAATAAGGCCATATTCTATTAGGCAATCGTGACTGTTCTTCATAGAGGTTGTTAGAAATGAGCCTTTAATATGACAAAACACTCCGATGTCTGAAAACAAATCTGCATTTGTGAACACTTTGTGGGTTTGAAGGATGCAAAGCTACAGTACATACTGCATACAAAGTAGCATCATACTTGGATCAGGGTTTCAGGTCAGCCTAATAAAATGTACCAGTCATCTTTTGTTTTTCTTCTAAAATGCCAGAGTATTCATCTGTTGAAACTTTTATGGCCTTCAAGTTTGCTGATCATAATCAGTAAGTATTGCAACGTTGCAATCAAACGAAATATATCAATACCTGAAACATATTTCTGATAAACACGTAAAATATGTTCAAAGAATTGTAGATTAGCAGTGTTTACACAACCTGCCATAGAAACGATAAGAAAAAGTAGGAGTCGTGAAATGAAAAAAACGAAGCAATGATTTGCAGTACTAGATTATGGTATGACGACTATCCAGTCTCCTCAACTTATTCAGCGCCCAAAACAGTCAATGTTGTTGCAAGGGCATATGGGACGTGGCAGGTGTGATTTACAATATCCTCTCTGCATATCTCTTGTGAGTGTTGTTGAATGAAAGAGAAACATTATGCTTGCACCGTTTGTGATAACAGCATCCACTTTCACAATCCGTGTTAAAATCCCTCTCAGAAGTTCCAGCCTTATCACTTGTACTTTAGGCCACAAGTAATATTAAAAGCAGCTAATGGCTACTTTAGACTGCCTCCCAACAACTTGCTTTTTCATGTAGCAAAAACATGCAGAAACCAGATGGTAAGAAAGAGGGCAAGCCTCTGGGAAGCAGCCAATTTAAATGTGACCCACAGGGGAAAAGAAATTCACAGGCCCCCTGACAACAAAGTGATTGTGACGATGTGATGTCATTATTATTCAAGGTTAAATGTCTCAAACCCTAAAGGGAATGACTACATGCAAGACATCTGTATTAGAAATCACCTTTACGCTATTGAATTACAGATTTAGGTGGCCACACACCTTTTTTCAAACATTCGTCTATTTGGGATGTCACGTTTTTTACGTATTACTGCTGTGAAACGCTATGTACATGGATGGTGCTATATAAAGATATACATCGGGGGTGGGCAACTCCACTCCAAGTTCAACCAACAGGTCAGGTTTTTAGGATATCCCTGCTTCAGCACAGGTGGCTCAGTCTTTGACACCAACTTTTGGATTGCATGTCAAATTTTCAGTTTTTGACTGATTTTTTTCAGTCTTTGACTGAGCCACCTGTGCTGAAGCAGGGATATCCTAAAAACGTGACCTGTTGGTTGCCCTTGAGGACTGGAGTTGCCCCCCTGATATATACATACTGTACATACATACATACTGCACTGTAGTTAACAAAAAAAAGTCAAGGAAACCGAGGCAGGCATTCCTTCAGAAATAGCCTCCATATAATCTCCACTAACATTCCAGCGCTGCATGTTTTCACTGAAGGGGTCAAAAGGATTTTGTGTGTTAGGCTTAGTGGTGGGAAATGGCAATCATTATAAAATGCTGCATGGAAAAAGGTACGGTCAAACAATTGTTTCACAAGTGTCACACAGAATCCAGTCGTATACACTTACATACACTAGGCATGTATTCAGAGACGTTTAAGCGTCTTGTTCTTGTTAAACCAGCAAGGCTCAGTATGTGTGCTACAAGAAGAATGGTTTCAAATGCACGAAACCCCTGCCTTACCTTCTCCGTTAGGAGCCCCCCTCCTTACCTCGCGTGGCGTCAAATGATACCGCGGGGTCGTGTCAGCTCACGTGACCCTGCAGCGTTATTTGACGTTACCAGGGCAACCGTGACATCACATGAGCCCGCGGCGTCATTTGACACTGTGTTGCCATGGTCAAGCGTGCTGATGCCGTTAAGTAGAGGTTGCAGAGGCCTCGCGCAGTCCCACAGCATTTAATTCAAATGCCTGGGGGTGGGAGCGTGGGACCTCTGCAACCGCCCGGGCCCCCCCAAAAAAATCTCCCGCCTCCCCCCCCCCAGGGAGTCGCACGCCTCAGTTTGCGCATTGCTGCACTAAATGACAAGTTGCTACACTCTGTTCCTTAACTCCTTTACAGCAATGCATTGCAAACACTATTGGTGTTTGATGCTGCGGTCTCACTTATCAAGAAGTATTGCCATCGCAATTAGGTGACAGCACTCATTCATACAATACCTGTGCTACAATTTTCGTTTAAGAACTAAGGCTGCACTTATAGTAGTGGTGACGGAGCGTCAAAACAAATAAATTGTCGCCGGCGCTTATAGTGGACGCGACGGAGCGACAGCGCTACCAAAATTCTGGTAGCCAGTGGAATTTCATTTTTGGAGAGACGGTTTCCACATGTGACTAGCTATAAGCCAATCAGGGAGCTCCTCCGCCCGTCTGCCTTCCTCCTTGCTGACATCACTGGCCTTGCAGTCAGCGATGTCTCCAGAATCTGAAACACAACTTTCGCAACGGCAACGTCATCGGTCGCGTCGCCGGCTGTATAAGCGCAGCCTAAAGGTTTTGTTAACCCTCAGTGCGCATTGAGAGCAGGGGAGGGCAGGTACTGGAGTGCTCCGACTAGCTCTGCCATCAGCTCTGCCTCCTGCTCTCAGCTGCACTACTCACGCAGCAGCACGGTGCTTACTGAACTGTCAATCACTGATGCGCAGACGCCAGGAGGGGAAATTAGGCACATTTTCCCATCACCGATGTGCATTTTTTTCCCCAACAGTGCAGTACACATGGAGACACGTGTAAGATCTACTGCACGCTATAATTTCATATTGGTCCATTAAAATGTGTCACACCTGCAATGTTGAATATACTACATACTGTACATTATCACACAATATATTACATAATGTATTTGATGGGTTCTCACTACTGATTAAGGAAAAATATGCTGTAGTAACACAGGTACTTTTTTTTTTTAAAGACAATACCAGGTATCTGTAAAAGACCCACAGTAGTTTACTTCAATATAACAATATTTACCCAAAAAAGAAAATACTGTAGTTAAAAGTAGGTGAAAATGCTCCTATAAATCAGCACAGCAGGTTTCTGCCATTTGTAGTAAAACCATTGAATATTGGGATCATCACTTGAATTGGCCAAAAGAGAGAAATCAGTTTTATTATATTTCCATATTGAAGCAATCACCAATACAAATGACTGCAACTCCACCTATGTATTAAAATGTTTTGATTAAAAGGGCAGTAAATAAACTACTGTAATAGAGATGGATGTTTAGTACATTTGTTTTACACTTTATAATAGAGGTGTTTTTAGGACTTATGCAAACTAAGCAATTGCAGAGGACGCCAAGAAACCGAGTCTCCCCGTGCATTCTGAGGTACTTAAATCAAAATCATTCATTTGAAATGCAATTGGTATTTGATGCAGAACCCTAATACTGTATCTCATTAATGATGGCCTCCTGCACTGCGGCGTTGTGATGTAATTAGGACGTTAAAGATCACTTTCTGTTTAAACATTTGGGTAGCCACATAGTAACGTCTCATGGTTATAAATATGGAGCACAAACAAACAGCACCAGAATTATCAAGGAAAAATTACCTATAGGATGCAGTGGGATTTTTTGTGTGTCAGTTTTGCAGCCAGGAGACTGATACATAACCCACTTATGGGCTAATTGAATACTGCTGACAAATGGGAGCATTCGATCTGCATTTACAGGGCTTAATGAATAAACCCCCTGTGTAATTCAATATACTCTAAAGTGGCTGATTGCACCAGATTGAATTGGATTTTCCACAATCCGCCGCTTTGGAGTATATTGGATTACTCATCCAGAGAATATGCGTCCATGGCATGAGCTTTCGGTGCTTAAACGGCACCCAGAATGCTAGCACTGCCACTACCCTTTAACTTAAGTGCCAGTCACCTAAAATGCTTTAATTCCTTTCAGATTTTTAGAACAGTGTTTTTCAACAGGGGTTCCGATGACCCCATGGCTTCTCCAAAGTACAGAAGAATTTACAATGCATCTGATCTCAGACGTGCTATTAGAGAGGGTTGGGATTCCTTACAATGCATCTGATCTCAGATGCGCTATTAGAGTGGGTTGGCGTTCCTTACAATGCATCTGATCTCAGACGTGCTATTAGAGAGGGTTGGGATTCCTTACAATGCATCTGATCTCAGATGCGCTATTAGAGTGGGTTGGCGTTCCTTACAATGCATCTGATCTCAGACGCGCTATTAGAGAGGGTTGGGATTCCTTACAATGCATCTGATCTCAGACGCGCTATTAGAGAGGGGTTGTGTTCTGCAGAATTTCACAATATAAATGATAGTGTTCCTTAACCAAAAAAAGGTTGAAAACCACTGCTGTAGATATGAACTCCTTTGGCACCAGATTGATGTGAAATGTCTGGCCCCCTCCTGCACTGTTGGTGTTAAACCCCCCTAGTCCTGGAAGTCATTGCAATGTGCTACTTCCTTACCACATTTCTTATGTTCAAGCCGTCATGTAGTACTGGCCACCCACTGCATTGCTTGATATTTTATGGTGGGAATGCGCACACATAATCCGTTTTCCCAATAAACCCATTCACACTGTAGCAACACCCAATCCAACCACTCACGCCTATTATGTTTGTTGGTGGTCGGGAGCATTGTGTCCTTATGAGCTCAGAAAGTGTCAAATGAAAAAAATGACTTCAGACATTTGATCTTTGACTCTATTGCGTTTTTTTTTCTCTTCAACTGAGGTCAAATATTTGTTCAATGCAAATAAATCTAACAGGACTGTTCTCAGTGTACCTTTCCTCAGCTACAACTTTCCGCTTAACATCTATTGCTGCAAAAAAAAAGCCTTGTTATCTGTGGTACAATTGTGTATTTCATGTGAATTAACAGATTGGATTTGACACCATTACTTAAAATGAAGCTCACTGAAGAGAAAGACATACGATATTTATTGTCAGACAAAATCTGTAACCAATTTGAGCACTTCACAGGAGTAAATATTCAACTCCGCCCAACTATGTTACCGTGCGTCGTAAAACAAACAGAAAAACGCACCAATGAAAAGAAGTTACAAATTGCAGTCTTTTTTGTCTTTACAAATTTATTTGATTTGCTTCTTCCATCTTATCAAACTCATCCTGTAAACTTGTGTGCAAAAATATGAATGTCAAATATTAATATATTAATGTAAAATATTAATGTCTAACATTTCCACTGTGGTTAATTTCCTGTTGTATAACTCATCACTGACACTGCAATTTTGTGATTGCGGCTGGATTATCTCCATAGTTAGGTACATACGAGCAGTATCCTTTATATATGCCATGGTATTTCTTGTGCTGTTCAGAGTTAGGCTTTCAGATTTATTATATTGCAAAACAAATGGTAGATAAATGCTACATGGCTGCATCTTGTTCTTTATTGCCACTTCAGCACATGTTAATACATTGGATCCACTCTCTGTGTGCCCGATTAATGTCCACTACACATCACAAGGACTGGATCACTGGTGGCCCTTGTGACATCTAGTGGATGTCAACACCTTTTTGCCCGATTTCTAGGGCAGATAACGGTCAGTGCTCTCCATAAGCTGTAAAAATGTTTTGAGTGGAAGAGGGGGCTCTTCCTATTCGTGTCATTGGGGGACACATCATGGCCATGGGATCATTGTGTAGCAATCATATGCTAATGACACACAGGCCTGTGGCATTCTGGGAAAACAAGTGTCAATCCAGACGTCATCCTAACTCCTTAAAGCTGTGTAAATCTTGACATCTGCAGTCTTGTGTTCATGGACTTACAGGGCACAAATAGGTGGTCATGTTTCAATTTGCTCACTTTCAGACTTATGAACAAAAAAAAAGTCAACATATCGCCAGTGGTAGAAGTGACTTGAAGGGGGTTATTCATTAAACCGTGACAGTTCCCGACTTCAATGGGAGTGTGTCCCGATCAGTTTAATGAATAGCTCCAAAAAATGACTGTAAGAATGTGTCTAAATTGGAGACATTGTAAACCTGGTTAATAGAAGTCTTAACCTTAAAGCTGCAGTTCAGTCAATATCCTGCATGTGTGTTTTTTTTTTTAATAAATCAGTTCTGTAGTAAGAAAAAATACTTTTAGCATTTTCTGTTTTAAAAACAACAACTTTTAAGGACCAATTTTCTTGTATTCTATTTTAACAGCCATTTGCTAAGGCACTGCCCCTTCATGTCCTGTCACAAGCCCTGGCACACCCCTTTGTCAGCCCTGCCCTCCCTCTAGCACATGTCAGTGCAGTAGTGCTCATGAATATTCATGAGCTTCCACTGACTGACAAGCAGAATATCAACAAATCCCAGCTTTTAATATGTCACCAAATTTCGACCTATCAATACATGGAGAACGAATTGACCTGCAGCTATACAGTTCTTTAGGTAATTAGAGATTGCACACATAAAACTATTGAAGTAAAAAAAATAAATGTAAAAAAAAAAAAAAAGACTGAACTGCAGCTTTAACCAGATAATAGAAAGGCTTTCTAAAATAAATCCTGTACTATCACAGCACATTTCATTAATCAGCTTGTACAACAAAAGAACTGTTACTGTACTTTTCTGTTATCATTGTGGTAACAAACTGCGGTGTGACAAAATAATGCATTGTGACATGTAGGCTACACTCCTGGATAAAATAATATAACACTACAATATTTATATCTTCTGTATGTAACGGTATTTCTGGCCCGGCCTGACCCACCCAATCTCACATTGGCCCCTGTGGTCTAACCGGACCCCATTACAGTGTGGATATGTCATATGGTGCACCTGCTGGCTACAGGACTCCTGAGTCTCCCGCATGATGGTGTGTGGGGAGGACCCGTCAGACAGGCAGCTGAGGTAGTGTGCTGAGTCTCACCTAGTTCCAGTGCAGCGCCTCCACCTCACCAGGGTCCCTGCGTCCGCATGGGGATGATCCTGGCGAGGAACTCCTCCGTGGTGCTCCTCTCTGTACACTCATTCTTGATAGATACACGAGAGGGTTTCTGGCTGAACTCATCTTTATTGATACGGCAGGGCAACTGCCCTCCACAAGGAGTATCTTCAGCCGCTCATCTCGCCAGTGCTCCCTTTAATTAGGTATGTCACCTAGATCAGGGATTCACTATTCCCGCAGGAATCACTGTCCTGTGCCAGGTCCCTGGACACAGCCTCCCATGGAGTTATTACAACATAACTGACTCAACTCTTTCAGCAACTCAGGACTCCTCCTCTCAGCAGAACTTGAACTAGACAGCAACTAGAACTCCTCCCAGACTTGAACTAACTTTAGAACACAGTGCTGTGCCTTATGTAAGCTTCTGAGGCTGACACATCTCTGACATCACTAACCATGGAGTCAGAGCATGTGACCAGTCCCAGCCATACACAGAGCACCCCACCAGGGTGTGAGGGGAAACCTCCATAATTACTGCTGGCATGCCCACACTTACCAGGCCTTACTGCCAGCAGGAGAGATGACTGTAGGCATTTTACATGACCGCTACATTCTCCCCCTGGTGAATCCCATCGTCCTCGCTGGGACCTAAATTTGTATACCTCTTTCCAGGAAGCACTGTAACGGAAAACATAATTAACATCACACAAGATTTCCTCATAATACAGTACACATGAATACAGTCATCCGCCAAGCCCGCCCCGACCAGCAGCCACGAACCCGCGTAATGTCTCAGTACCCCCTTAATAATAGTGATCTGGGTCAGGTTTCCTCACTTCCCGGTTACCCATATCCAGGACCGTCACATAATAATGCCTAGGTGATCCTCTCTCTGGCACATAGGTCACCCTATGTTTGTGAACGTTTCTCCCTATGCTCCACACTCGCATCAGGGTGTCTATCCTTTCTTCCGCCTTCTTACCTACAATGTCACTCCCCCTATTGGCTAAATACAGCTCTATAGTTTCTCGGAGCCACGTTTCCCTATTGTCCTCAATTTCATCCATCAGGGGCTCCGGAACATAAGGATACTCCAACCCATGGGATTTTTTATATTTGACTATTATAGCCCTCTCCGCCCTACTGACCCTGGTCAAATCAGCATTACCTGCCCTCCCAGGTAACACCCATGATAGGGGCTCATCATGATCTACTGGATCTGACAGTGTGTCGGGACCCATGGGCGCTATGTCTCTACGCTCCAGCTGGAACCACCTATCCTGTAATTCCCTGTCCCTCTGCTCGGGTGTAAACTCTCCCTCTTTCCACCAGAAATCTACCACGTCCTCCCGCCGGATGAGGAACCGAGTACGGTCCATCCACGCGGAGTACCCTTCAAATAACGGGGCCCACCACCGGGTCTCCTTAAATGGATTGGGTCCTGGTTCCCTGTCGTCATCAAACGAAAATACCCCTGACGACCTTGTGGATCGCGAGTTGGACCACCTCGAAGAGCCCGGGGCCTTTACCACTGGTTGGGGTGCTGTGTCCGCCACCCTCAATTCTCCCCCTCCCCGTGAATCGCCTTCCGTAGCTCCACTGAGCTGCCTTTCCCCAGTCCGTCCTTCCTCCCCCCCCAAAGGTATGTCCACAAGTTCCAAGCTGGGCGGTGAACCCGATGACCGTGTGATAGGGGTAGGGACATTAGCTAGGGCATGGGGTTGGGTATAGGGGCATGGGACGGGACCCCACGGGGTTACGACCCGCTCCTGGCTGTCCGTAGACTGGTCCAAGGATGATGTCTCACCCTCCTCAGTCCTGAGATCGTCTCTCCATTTTCTGGGCAATACGAGCGGTCGGGGATCTTCCCCCAATCGCCGAAGCGTCGCTGCTTCCCCTTCCTGGGTTCCGCCGTCGCCACCGGGAGTGACGTCCTCACCGGAACCGGAAGCGTCGCCATCTCGCGTTGGACCCCCATGCGGGATCTCTTCTTCCACGACGACATCCGGTTGCTCCGCCGTCGCCACCGGAAGTGATGCCGTTCCTCCACGTGCGCGTTGGGCCTGGCGCGGCCCTTCCAGCGCTTCGCCGTCTGTTGTGACCAGGTAAGAGATAGGGCTTTTTGGCTTACCCGTCCGCAGGGGTGTAGGCGTCTCTCTCCCATCTCCTCCAGGTCCTGGGATGGCGGGACTCCGTCGGTCGGATCGCCGATCTGCGGGGGACGTCCGATCACTCACCCCAAGGGGCGTCGTTCTTCCCGTCTGTCTTTTCCGCTCCGTTTTTGCTACCGCCAGCTCACGAAGGTCCTCATCAGAGTAGTCCCCTCGCCCCGACCTAGGGGTCGCGGGGCGGGGTGAAAGTCTCTTTGCCCCTGTCGCGGGGTTTAATCCAGCCGCCTCAATGGCCAGTGACCCAGCCGACTTGACCGGCTCCAGTCCCCTGTCTCCGGGACTCGCGCGGTTGATCCACAGCGCGCCCGGGGACTCAGCAGAGCGCCGTGTCACATCCACCGGGGGGTCAGCAGGCTGTATTGGGACGAATGTGGGCATAGGCCACAGATACAAAGTCCCGCAATGAGGGCAACGTGCCATCGTATTCACAGTACCTCCGGGCAGCCCGCATTGTAGGCAGAGCCCGACCACCGTCTCAGTATTGGCCACCCTCACCACCAGCACCCCGCCGGGCACTGAGTAGGGCTGGGTGGAGACCATAGTGCCCACAGTGGAGGAGCAGGCCATTCTTTGTACAGGAGTCACTTCCTGTACAGGTCTCTCCTTCTCTGTGGTTCCTCGCAACTGACTGGTGGAAGTTGCTGGATCCGCCACTCCCTGCTTCGGCTCCTCCCTTCTCTGACAGAGTTGGAACCCGCCCCCAGGGGTTGCAATAATGGGCGGGTCCCACAGGGGAATATCATGCCCCTTAATTAAGGCCGCACCTCTCTCAGTCCTGGTGGGCGCGGTCTGCGTTTTCGCGCCAATTTCCTCCCCAGAGCTGGAGTCCTTTCCCGCGGCTAGTTCCCGCCTTCTCCTTGCAGCAGCTTTTTGCACAAGGTACCTTTGCTTGCAAATCACCTCCACGGCCGGAACTACTTTTTGTAGTGGCGCCGTCTGGATATCAGTCCCTGGGCCCAGTGGGTGCATCCCCACAGGCCATAATTGAAAGTCACTCCCCCTGGTAGAAATCAGGGGAGGGTCCCATAAACTCAACGGTTGACTCAGCACAGGGGCTGAATTAGTCACTGTCCATCCCGGCGCAGCCATAGCTTTCGCGCCATGCCCCCCATCAGGGCGGGGCTCTGCTGTTCGCGCCATTCCCGGCCAGCTCTGTGCAAGTCCTGCAGCAGCCATTTTTTTTGTAACTGTCCCATGCGGTTTCCCTAGCAAGCGGGAACCGCCATTTTGGTTGGCTTTTAAGCCCAAAAAGTCAGTCTGTTTGCTCTCCTCACGGGGTTCTCCCCCAATTATGACAATTTCCTCACACTCTTCAAGGGTGGCCCCTCGCTGTCCCATACAGGATAAAAACGGGGCAGCCATAGCCTTCGCTCCGCTCCAGAGCAAACTCGTTAAGGACAATTCAGCGACAGTCTGCTCTTCAGTGGGTTGCACGCCACGGGTGCCCTCCCCATCAGCCTCTGTCCGCCATTTTACGTTCTCCGCGCCACGCGGATCCTCCACTCTCTCATAACAGTTGTCGTACATGAGGCTCCACTCTGCGGGGCAGCCACCACACCGGTACAATAAAGATTAGCTCAGATGCACCACCACATGTGTACCTTATCTAGGTGTGACCCAGTGTTGCACTACCTCAGGCTAGGCTCACTCTCTCAGTGTCTGCTGTGACTCCTTCCTCCCAGTCTGTGCTCCCTACGGTGAGTGTCTGGAATGGCTAGGTACTCTGGCTGGCTCTGCCATGCAGTACTTGGGGCGTCTACCTGTCTTGGTCAGCCTAGCGCAGACCCTCTCCAGGACTCCTGACCAAGTTAACAGGCTGTCCCTTCTGGCATCCTACCAACTAGCACTGCCTCAAGGTGACTCGGTCAGCTATAGCCCGCTCCAGACCCCTCACTCCCTTCAGGCCCCTAGGTTGTCCCTGCGAACTGACAATATCCCGTCAGCCCCCTGACCCCCCTAGGTCCGTCCCTACTCAGCACAAAGTGGCAGCAGACACTCTCCCTGTTTCCCAGTGACCTAGCTAAAGCCTGTCCTGTTGACGGATCTGATCTCAGCAGCTCGCCTCCAAATGTAACGGTATTTCTGGCCCGGCCTGACCCACCCAATCTCACATTGGCCCCTGTGGTCTAACCGGACCCCATTACAGTGTGGATATGTCATATGGTGCACCTGCTGGCTACAGGACTCCTGAGTCTCCCGCATGATGGTGTGTGGGGAGGACCCGTCAGACAGGCAGCTGAGGTAGTGTGCTGAGTCTCACCTAGTTCCAGTGCAGCGCCTCCACCTCACCAGGGTCCCTGCGTCCGCATGGGGATGATCCTGGCGAGGAACTCCTCCGTGGTGCTCCTCTCTGTACACTCATTCTTGATAGATACACGAGAGGGTTTCTGGCTGAACTCATCTTTATTGATACGGCAGGGCAACTGCCCTCCACAAGGAGTATTTTCAGCCGCTCATCTCGCCAGTGCTCCCTTTAATTAGGTATGTCACCTAGATCAGGGATTCACTATTCCCGCAGGAATCACTGTCCTGTGCCAGGTCCCTGGACACAGCCTCCCATGGAGTTATTACAACATAACTGACTCAACTCTTTCAGCAACTCAGGACTCCTCCTCTCAGCAGAACTTGAACTAGACAGCAACTAGAACTCCTCCCAGACTTGAACTAACTTTAGAACACAGTGCTGTGCCTTATGTAAGCTTCTGAGGCTGACACATCTCTGACATCACTAACCATGGAGTCAGAGCATGTGACCAGTCCCAGCCATACACAGAGCACCCCACCAGGGTGTGAGGGGAAACCTCCATAATTACTGCTGGCATGCCCACACTTACCAGGCCTTACTGCCAGCAGGAGAGATGACTGTAGGCATTTTACATGACCGCTACATGTACAAAGTAGTATAGCATTTATTTCTTAGGTTATTAGGAAAACGATAACATATAGCAGGCTCCTTATATACTAAAGAGTTAACCTGAATTCTGAAGTTCATTTTCAGGGCCAATAATTGTGCTTAATAAAAAATAAAAAAATTAAAAAAAATTAAAAGTGTTGCATGGCTGAGTGCTTTTACTTAATTGCTAAAAAGATTTTCCACCAGAAACAGTGTGTGCGAATTCTACAGCGGCTTTTCTGGCGGGCGCATAAAAAAAACAGAAAAAACATCCTGTATGGCTCATCAAGCACGTATGAACAAGACGGATACCATTCAGAGCATCACATAATTGCTTAGGATGCTGTGAGAAGGAATGCTAAGTCTGCTCGAATTAGTAGCAGATAAGAGGCAAATGCTTTTTTTCAGCCCTGAAAAGCTGGAGTTGACATCCTTAGGATATGAGACGTCAAAATAGATCTCTTCTAAGTGTAAGCATAACAGATCAACACGTAAGTGATTGTTTTCACGGCACAGAAACCCTTCTGTGTGTCTGCTTTACAGCTACAATATATGCCTGAGTTAGTGGTATTTTGGATGTTATTCGATTTGGAAATATTAACCCTCTAGCTCCAAAAAGTACCTGCAACACAATGTGCTCCATGTATAACGTGTCACTAAATGCAATTTTGTTGTAAAAGTGTGGCACAGAATACCAAATGTATGAGCGTTGGTGCAGCAATGTATAAAACCAATGCCGTGTTTTGTACTGCAACTTTCTTTTCAATAATAATTTAAAAAAAAACACACTAAAGGTGGTTTGGAGGTTGTCTGTTCCGCACATTTGCAAATATGTATGAAAAAACTTGCAAGCATATGCCACTTTTTAAAAAATGTGTAATATATATTATCAGCTACGGCACACCTGTGAGCACGTGACAAGGGTTAATACACAGCTCGCAAACTGACCCACTTTTCACCTTCGCAAAGCTCTTTCAAATTAACATCTCCTCCCCTCAATCCGTCCCCATGTAGCAGGGGTAGGCAACCTGCGGCTCTTTCTGGACCTACATGTGGCTCTCTTCGGTCCGCAGGTTGCCACTCCCAACTGCTGCCTCTCTCCCTCACTGTCCTGCCTGTGGCCACAGGGGGGGGGGGGGGGAGAGGCGCTTCCGCCAGGCACCTCCCCAGCTGCTGGCCTGCCTCCTAAACTGTTCCACGAAGTGTATACAGTTACCTCTGTAGCTTATCATAGCCATAACGTAGGATCTTCTTACAATTACTTACGGTAACACTTGGTGTTCATTATCTCTGTGGCTGACTGATGCCAGTATATTCCTTAGCACAGTTCATTATCACAGCCCTCTCAACTGAGATAAGTGATCACTTGTAATTTCACCGTGTGCCTGTATGGTCAATCTGTACAGTATACCTGGGGTACTTATACACTTGTTTTGTTTCTTTATTGATGCTTATTGTCAGTATAGTACCCTTTCAGTAATTCCATCTACTCAGGCACATATCATCAATATAGTTATACGTGTGATCATTCACCTTCTCTTCTTATACCTCTACTGTCCTAGAGACACCATTTTCAAGGGCAATCTGCATATCAGACCCCTAGAGATTGATTTAATACCACTCAATTTTCTCATTTTATTTCTGGATCCAGAGCACCATATGTACTCACCATAGGATTCAAGCGTTTGTCCTTTGTCTATGATTTTAATCCCCAGTATTTTAATATCTATGATCATTAAAGATTAATTTTATCTTGACACATCAATCATTCAGAATAGGGACTACGAGTGCTGGGTTTCTTTCTCTCCTTGTTTTGTCTGTATTTAAATTACCCAACAGCACCTCTCCCTACTATTGCAACCGTTTATTTACTAAAAATCTGTAGAGGGTACCCCTATTATATTTTAGATCTCTTAAAGTTAAGCTCTAATGAAGGTCCGATAAGGTCTGTTAAATTTGTACTCTACTGACATACAGTGCACTATAAGGCTAACATGTCTTTGATCAGTATGTTACGTGTCCATTAATGACACTTAATGGGCACACTGCCCTTGGTTAAAGTGTGAAGCTTAAATTACCCATATGAGTATACAGTACCTTGAATGTGTGTGTTAATGTCATTTGCAATTGCATATACTGTAGGTTCCCGAACTTGTCAACTGCAAAGGTATCTTTCTTTACATCACCATGTCACTGGCAAGTTCTAACAAAGTGTTTCTGTGTGTGATGGCTGTTCTTAGGGGCTGAGTGCATTCCAGCTCTATCTGCACATGCCTTGAGAATAACCCAGTGCACAGCTGTCCACCACCATAGTCACATAGCATCATTAATCTCATTTAGTTTATTTTAACAGTTTAAGGGCCAGAAGCATGACATGGGGAAAACACAATCAAAATACATGGTGCCATTTGCATTATGTGTAGACACCATTTCCCCCCAATTTGTCTGCTTATTGGTTTTGAATAAAGTTGTACGAAATATTTCCATTGATCCACAAAAATCATAAATCCAAAAATGTTACCATGTGAAATCCTTACTGGGATACAATTGGCAAAATATAAATGATATATAAAGATAAATACTATGTTTCGCTCTGCCCTTTGAGTGAAATTAGAAAAATGGGCAATGATTGTGCAATGCCCAAAGCTGCGGCCAGGGTGATGTTAAGCGGGCACGCACTCTCGCTCGCACTCAGCGCGATCAAACACATTGCTACAATGTGTTTGTGCAGCGTGCACATGCACGTGTCTGTGAGCGCACGGCGCTCAGCTGCTTGGCGAGAAATCAATTTGATTTGCGGTTCGCTGGCTCGTCTCTTGAGTGGTTCGCCCAATGAGGGCGAACCAGCTCCATGACGTTATGGCTGCGCCCCCGACACACCCCCCTACGCACGCAACTGGTAGGACACAAATACCCCCAAGCAGAATGAGCGCTGAGCTCGAGCGCCACAGCGCTTTCATTCACCCTGGCCGCAGCCTAAATCTCAGATGGTTATTCTTTATCAAACTCCAATCTCTCCGTAATGTAAGAAGACCTTTTTCAACATTTCAGTTTAACAAAAAAAGAGAAGGTGCAAACTTTTAGGAGTGAGAGGTGTGAAACATAACCAAACATGAATAAAAGTTGCCTTTTCTAGTAGTAAACGTTAAAATCAACATGTCCAATGAAATCCTTCCTGTCAAGTATTATGGTTCACTTAATATGTCAGCCGTACCTTCGACCAACCATTATTTCAACTTTTGCTCCAGGTCATTCTGTCACTACAACTGGAGTGGGTAAAACGAAGGATACTGGGGAACTCATCCATGAATATGGCATGCAAATAATATGATGACAAAATGCAGATAGGGGATGATCAGTTCAGGGCACGGACATACTGTAGGGCTCTATGTAGCAACGCCAACATTTAAGAGCAAAGTCGGTTTTGTTTGAATTGCAACACACGCCGAAATATACCACTTACAGGCGGTGTCTATGTAATAATCTTATTTGCAACAGTATGTCTGCATTCCTCAGTAAGGACACACTTCAGGCGCAAGTGGGAGGAGCTAGGGGCAGAGTTACATTTGCAAGTTGGCGCAGGCCTACAGTATGTATTAAGAAATGTGCAGCTTTCATTACATTTATGATGGTCATCTGCATTGGACTTCTCTATCACTTTTTTATTATTATTATGAGTAGAAATAATCAATAAATATGTTTAATTTCGGACAAATATATATATATATTTTTAAAGCAACTGCATCAGCGCAGATCACTTTCTTGATACATAGACCCCCTTGTCTGTAATAACCGTAATTACACTTGAACAAAAAAGAAAAATTGGGGAAAAAAAAAGTCTCATAGGGAAAAGAACTGCAAAGGGACTGAAGAAATATCACATTGAAGGACATACAGTAGCAGTCTTCCCTCCACTCAAAGCTATCTAATGTATTATAGGAATGGCAGAGACAGCAGCGACGTTTCAGGGTACCCGAAGAAAGGTCCGTGTTAGGACCTGAAACGTCGCTGCCGTCTCGGGCGTTCCTAGAATACATTAGACACCTTTTGCAAGAAAAAGTGTAAGTAGTGTTCTAGTTGAATGCAGGGAAGACCCTTTGATGTGAGATTTCTTCAGTAATTACACTTGCCCATAATATCCGTCTTACATTAGTCATGTCAGAGACCAGCAAGACTTTATAATTGAGTACAGCTTTGACCTCCGAAGCTGCAACGGGCTAACATACAGTACATTTAATTTTGCAGTTCGTTCACATTGAGCGCAGGACAGTATCCTTTTTCACGTTCACATTGTAGAGTGTGTGTGAGTGTGTGAGTGTGTGAGTGTGTGAGTAAACTATTAAATAACACTGCAACCTGATTTTTCTCTCTCACTGGAATAGAGGGAAAAGGAAATATGTTTTTTCCCTTCTGCCAATGCCTCTGACCATAGCGTAAACAGTGTATGTAGCAGTGAGCAGCAGCATTGGCTTTATCTACGGAACTCCCTTGGCTTTACAACCTTTGATAGATGTGGTGTAATAAATCTTCCTTATGATCTATAAATGGATGGACTCTGCTTTCCCACATTTGTTAAGATCATCGACATGTATAGGTCTGTGCAACGGAAATACAACCCATCATAAATCATGCTCATTTCCCCCCAGGCACACTTTTGTAGAGGTCGTCAGTGAAATGTAGTTATGTGCCCAGATCTATTATACAATCAAATTATTTAAATTTTTAGGCACCTACGTGCTCAAAAACTTGGCTGTTGGCTCATTCTCAACATTTCTTTAGCGGAACGGTCATCTAAACCAGGAGTGAGCAAAGTGGGGGGCGGGCGATTTTCCAGGGGGGGCGCGGTGGCTACAGAGGTCCTGCGCTCTCCCCCAGGGCATTTAAATGAAATGCCGGGGGACTGCGCAAGGCCTCTGCAGATTCTACCTGGTCTTCGAATGACGCCGTGGGGTCACGTGACGTCGCGTTGCCAAGGCAACATGACGTCACATGACCTGCTGCGTCATTTGATGCCGGAGCCGAGCAGGAGGGGGTCGAGCCGGGAGGTGAGCAGATAGGGGGACGCAGGATCAAAACTTTGTGCACCCCTGTTCTAAACTATTGTTTAGATCAGGGGTGGCCAACCCCAGTCCTCAAGGGCCACCAACAGGTCAGGTTATCCCTGCTTCAGCACAGGTGGCGCAATCATGACTGAGCCATCTGCATTGAAGCAGGGATATCCTGAAAACCTGACCTGTTGGTGCTATGAGGACTGGAGTTGGACACCCATGATCAAGATCTACTGCAAGGTCATAATAAAATGCATAAATGAATGATCAAATTCTATAGCCCGTGCAATCCAATAGGTGACTATGGAAACCACACAACGTTTACCTTGATGAAAAATAAATGTATTCTAAAATTATGACTGGGAAATATTAAATCTTCACGTCAGTCCAGTTATATTAGGAAGTGATGGGTATGGTGGGGAAAGAATGAAAAAAATTAAAATGCATTATACGTTTCAAATACAAAGTTGAGTTATCTACAAATGCACAAATTCATCCTGCAGCAATAAATATCCTTGGGTAACATTGCAATTCTCTAGATCAAAAGTACTTAATACTGGTTCTACATTATCCATCCGCAGGCATATATAATATGCAGTGGGCCTGCTAACAAGATTACAGTTATATCAAAATAAGTGGCTTCTATTTTACTTATTACCAAAAAAAATAATGTTGCCCATAAGACATTGCGTTGAGTACGAGGGTATTTTATCAAAAAAAGAAAAGCAGTAGCACTCCATTATCAGCACGTTCAACATGCACAATATTCTCCTCGTGGTCTATTCCAGGGGGATATGGATATCTCTGCTTCAGCACAGGTGGCTCAATGCGAGGTTGACGGAGCCTCTGATTGAGCCGCCTGTGCTGAAGCAGGGATATCCTTAAAACCGGACCGGTTGGGGGTCTTTAGGACTGGAGTTGAGCCCCCTTGGCCTATTTAATATACCGTCAACCAATCCGCTCCATACACTGGAAGATTTCAGTCTCGGTAAAAAGAATGAAGATTAAATCTTCCCAAGTAAGAGGAAGCATGTTTCACAGCATATTAAATAGGGGCCTGTGTCTGAGGGCCAGTTAGGGGCGGAGATAAGGGGCAAAATAATGCACAACTCAAATTCAGGATTACATATATTTGCAGGACAAACTTTCAAAAAGGATTTCAAATACTTTTGAGAACTGTGTTAAAACTAGTTAAACGGTGCATAAGAAAATCATCCAAGTATATCAAGAACAGTGTGTTTGGTCCAGCGTGGCATCTTTACGCTAAAGCGATTGCGCAAGCATTACCATGGTTTGGAATAGCGCTCGCGGTAAATATTGTGGAAAGAACACGGCAGTGTTAACGCATCATGTTACCGGGAGCAATCACGCCGGCTACATCTGTATTAGTGAATCTACTTTTGGGATCTTTCGTCCCAAAACGTGATTAAATGATAAGTTCGGTTGGAAAATCATAGAGAAACAATATGTACACTGGTCAAAAATAATAATTTACACTATCAATAAAATACACAACACATACCTAGTGAAGATAAATATACAAAATGACTTTGGCCTTTCACATGGGACAACGTTAGAAATGGAATGCTGTAAATCCCATTGAAAATTGCAGGGAAGACAGTATCTGTTTTACTGAAATGTTGGTATGTACAGTAGGTGGTTACATAATGCAAAGGATTGGTAATTGAAAGGTCCTTTAAAATCTTTGTTTTGTTCTTGTAAGGTTCTTCTGTCGACTTTTCCATACAATTGCACTGTATAACAAATGCCACTGTACATTATGCATTTGAAGATTTGGCAACCTGAAGAACATCAATACACAACCCTATTGCTGCTGCGAAACAGGCCTACAACAAATATGGCATTGAAGGCGTTAATGGGCTTCTATATTATGCCTACAAATGGTAGAACTTGAGCCGATACCATTTTCTGTCTGTCTTTCTCCTGGTGGTGATGCCAAGAAGACATACAGATACGTAACCAGTCTTCGCTTGATGTCAGTACTGGCACAACACCACTCAGCAGAGCAAGCAAAGAGACCTTCGAGCAGATTTCTCAAGCATTCCCATCTCCATTCTCAAGGGCTGGGCTTGAGAAACAACAGGAATCTCTAGAGACTTCCTGCCCTGAGCTTCAACAAGGGCAATAAAGCAGCTATGCAGTAAACTGAGACACAACTAGCCTGAATACATGTACTTATGCCAAAAAGTGAATAGATTTCTAACTTGACTTGTCCTCAAGGCAGCTATAATATATGTTTTTTTTTGTTCAAATGGTGTATATTTGATCACATTCTTTGTACTGTAGGATCCAATACACTTTATTGACCGGACAAGAAAAGAATATATGCGTTCTTCTGCATAATATAGAGAGACTATGTGACATATCGTCTTTCAAATTAATGCACAGGGACACAATTTTCTTCATGCTCCAACATCACCAACTACATTTATAGAAAGTTAGTAGATTGTAGGAGGAGCGCGTTACTTCCAGGTCTTGGCAACCGAGCATTGAGTGATATTCAAGATATGGGTGATAAGCCTCAAAGAATATTGGTCCCATTCAGAATTTGGTCTATCCTGCAAAAATGAACCTAAATCTGTAAATTCCTTCAGTGAATACAGGAACCACTTACTTCCAGGGGGCTTAACCTTGAGGCATCCCTACCAAATACGTATGAGAAACCTCTATAGCAAGATTTCCCCCAAAGATGACATTCTGCATTATAGGGAGTTAATTTGGTGAGCGTTAATTACCATCTATTAAAATGTTATAAAAATGTTCTTTTATAGTGACACAGCTTTTTGAGACAGATGTCCTGCCACTCCTTCAAATCTAATATTACAATTTCTCCCCCCTGCAGTCATGTGCTGTAGTTGCCTTTTTTATTAATTGACACTAATAATTGATAAAGTGTCACAGTTATACCAGTGAGGTTTTGTTGACACTTCCCACAAAACATTTTTTTAAACGTATGCGTCTTTTATGTACGAGGTAAGATGTCAAATTAAAAAAAAATTAATTGAAGGGGTTTTCAAATGCTCTGTACACTATCATTTCATCTACGAAGAACTCTAATGTTTATCATCTAAAAGGTATCACAACCTACATCAAATCTGCTGGGACTTTTTGCCCCAGCAACAATATGGCTACAAGAACTTTGAACTAAGGTGCATCAAGCGCCGATATGGTCTAATGGTTAACGCCCATTTAAGTAAATAGCTTTAGCGATACCTCATACTGGCATTTTATGCATGTGTCCCATAGTATCTGACATTTTTAAATATATATATATATATATTTTTTATTGGGGATACCATATTGCTCTTGTAAATCAGAAAATTATCTTTAAAAAAATTGGTTAAAAAAAAAAATCCCTGACTAGCAATACCTTGTCGGATACAGATCTTACAAAATCCCTGTTTAGAGGAATTATTAAAGGAGAGGAGGATATCAATTTATATTTCATGGAATCCCACAGATTGCATTAGAAAGCAAATCTTTGATTAGTATACATCGTCGAGGGTCTAGCATTTAAGATTCAAAATTGTGTAGATCTGCTAACTAGAGATCTTCTATATAAAACACCATTTTAAATTAGCAATAATGCTAATTCACGTGTTGGTCTTGGGATTGTTAAAATGTGTAAAAAGTGTAATATCCTAGGAGAGGACATTCGTTTTAATTGTACTCATTCCAACTATCTAAGCCAGTGTGTAGGAGTTCTAAGATCTTCAATTTTTATTATTTGCCTTGTCGAGAAAAACATTGATCAGTTTGTCCTAACCAAGAAAGGGCAAACATGAAAAGAAAAATTGAACATCTCCAGAATCCAGAGTAACATCGGTGGAGGTACACACCTGGCTATTTCACAGATATCACGAAGAACAGTGAACAGTGCGTGTAAAAAAACAGCTGTTGGGACTCATAGATCACTTTTGGAAGGTGTGTCACTCAAGAGAATTACAGATTGAAGGAGTAAATTGATTAGGGAGTGAGTATGACTGTCAGGAAAGCTCTGAAGCTGGCAGTGCACACCTATTATTGATGATTTTTTTTTCTCACAGTCTCATAGCTGAGCAATTTGCAGATTTAAAGCCTCAGAGCCATCAATCTCTCAGAGATCAAGGCGGATACAAAAAAAAAAAAGCATTAATAAAATAGAAGCCTTAATTGTTCTTGTAGCTGGGGGGTCGTCAGATATCACTTAACCTAGACAACATCGTCTCTCTAGGGAAAACCATTGCCTCTGGAGTTTTCACAAAAGAGTCAGATACAGTACATCATTAGATCGTCAAACAACGACTTCTTTGTTTGGTTAAACTCTTTTAATGGAGAGTTGGGAGCAATAATCATCTTGTCTGCATCAATCATATTCAATAAACACAACAGCATAAAAGGAACCTGCAAGGAAAGGCTTCTTTATTGCTCATGGTGAAAAAGGAGAAAAAACAAAGAAGTTTTCAAGCTTCCACGGTCATGAATTTGCAGTAAGGATACTGTATGTTAACAACAAGAATGGAAACTTCCAATATACCTTTCAGGTACTGTAATTATCAGGACCTCTCCTTGATAAGTTGGGGAGGGTGATAGACAGCTGTAGGACTGTGTTATGGTGCTACACAGACAAGCTGTTAAAACAATACTGCAAAACTGGGGAGAAAGTCTCCAAAGATACGTCTTGCTAGTGTGCACACTTAAATCAGTGTACAGTATAATAGGGAACAGTTAAACAAAGAAGCTTCTGTTAGATCACAGTAATGAAGATAATTAAAACATAACATTTATTTGATTCTAAAAATAAAATCATTTGTACATAGAAATTATTAAAACTAAAGCGATCTTGCCCCCGGGATAAAATGTGTCAGTCAGCCCCTGGGTTGAACAATCAAACTGATTAAGCAAGAGTCACCAACTTCTAAGTAATAAAGTAAAAGATCTAATCTACAATGATGATAGTCAGAAACCAATTAACAACTGAAAGGAAAGCAGCAGGAGATATGAACCAGGACTGCAACATGGAAATGAAGAGAGTGGTAAATCAAGCTGATTCCTTAACAGGTCTGCCTGACCAGCACAGTCCTCGCACCATAATTTAGCAGAACGGAAATCTGGCAATCCTAGATCTTGCTAGAATTTTGTGTAGCAGCCTCGCACCTGCCAGGAAGTGAGGCCCTTGAAATCATTCCACTATAATAAGATACAGATTGAATTGAAAAATCTTTTTTTACGGAACTTCAGTGAAACAGTGAATTTTTGTTTTTACATTTATTATAAACCCTGTGCTAAAAAGAGAGAATCAACTTAATATTTAAACAACAAAATACAATGCAATAAAAACAAAATTAAATAATGATCATAAATGAAAGTCTCTTCTCATAAAAGGAATCCACGTTGACAATCACAGGTGCTTAATTAAAATGACTTTCAATTTCAAATGCCCCCATTTTAGCTTCATTCAGGAGAGAAGGCACAATAAGGTTACGCTTAGGAAAAAGGCACAAAAACACATGCCTGCATAAAATAAAGTAAATATAGCGTGTTCCCCAAACTTGTTTGTGCTTTCTACCCAGAATAAAAATTAATAGTTTGTCAAAACGTAAAAGAAAAGATAATGGTGGAAGCACTACAGTACCTTGATTGGCCCAGCTTTTGGCAAACTTTCAAGATCACCGAGGCTCCTTCAGGGCTTTTGAAGATACTGTATACACTTCAAGTAAACATTTTGCAGTGTTGTTGCAATTTTTTCTTCATAGTGCAACCCTATCTGGCCATACTTAATACAAGGGATAATGGACATTTGTACAATTTATATACTGCATGATGAACGCTGAAAAAATATGGTGTATGCTTCATACTGTAGTTTTGCAATTACACTGAGTTTGTGCTTACAATCTTAATTATTAGTGCATGAGGCACATGGACAAAGTGACTTGTCGAGTGTTGGTACTGGAATTGTAATGATCCAACACCACATTTTCTGTCCTCCCATAATATCTACTTGTTCAATCACACTAATAACTTTGTCATGTTAGATATACAACTTTTCCTGGTGCCACAGTCATCTATATCTCTCACTTCAGAGTGATCGGAATACAGTAATGTAGGATATGTGGTGGTCTTTAGCTACATGCTGGTACTTATTTTGCTTCAAAGTGTTAACTTGTTTTCTCATGTGACCCCTTTGGCCTCCAGAGGGGCTAATAGCAATTAAAAAAACAAAAACAAAAAAACATTGAATTATACTGAATAGGTGACTACATCATATAACTTGGCATCTAGCATGATTGGAAGGTAAACTAAATAGGTACTGCATTTATGTATTTATTTTCCCATACTGGAACACCAGTGATTACATAAATTGAGTAGTATAATTTAAAAAATGTTAGATTCTGAAATCTATATGGACTTACAATAAACTCCGGGTAGAAGCTACTTAATATATTCTCTGTCATGGGTATATCATTAAGGCTATGCTTAGTATTTTACATTTAGGGTGGAAAACAAAAGAAATATAATAATGTGCATACTTGCTTTAATTGGCTACTATGGGGCACATGTTCCATTGGCAAAATAAGGCAACAATGTTGAAAAAGCTACAATGATCATGGTTGCATTATAAACCAACTGCTAGGAATTTAGATTTTTCTATATTTGACAACTAATGTGAACCTAACAAAGAAAATGTTAAAATACTTCACAATTAACTACAGTATATTACATGACCAGGGCCGCCGACAGATTTTCCAGAGCCCAGGACTAGAGTTTTGAGCCCCCGCCCCCTCTCCCCCCTCCCATTTCGGCAGCCTTGCAAACCCCCCTCTATTTTCCCCTCTCTCACGCCCCTCTCTCATCTCACACTTCATCCCCCCTCCCCTCAGCTATCATTTAATTACCTCCCTCTCGCTCAATCTCCCCCCTGGCCACACACACTAAATACAATGCCCCCCCCCCACACCCACTAAATACAATACCCCACACACTAAATACAATGCCACACACACACACTACAATACCGCCACACACTAAATACAATAACCCCCCCCACACTAAATACAATACACCCATTCACCCCCCCCCCTCCACACCACATACAAAATACAAACACACACACTGTACCTTGCCGGTGGTGCGAGACATATGATGTCCAGGCTCTCCAAAGCTTCTGCGGGCCTCTCTCCCACACTGAATCTGCCTCTCTCCCAAGGTCGGGTCCAGCTTCCGGTGTGCACCGGCAAAAGTGAGGGATGCCCGGCGTGGGAGCGAGGCCTGCAGGACCTGGGGAGAGCCGGGGTCCGGCACCTATCAGCGGCATCTGACCTCTGGCCGGGTCCAACTTGCACCACCGGCCAGGCACACTTGTTTTTCTGTCCTTTGACAATTTTAAATTGGCACCCTTTTAAAACTAGCAATAATGAATTTGTGTTTGAAATACTTTCTCTTCATCAAGCTCAGATGCAGGTATCACACCCTGAAGGGTCAATGGCAGTTAGCACTGGACTCGGCTGTGATACACCACATTACGGCTTAGTGAATTCCGGCCTAAGTGATGAGCAAAGATGAAATGGGCTTAGTTTAAAGGATTTTAGTGCAGAAAAGCCATCTTTTTCTTCAATACTGTACATCCCCCTTGAAAAGTTTGCTTAGCAGTGCTGAAAAGATAAAACCCACTATAAAGGTTTACATATTTTCTGAGCTCTTTAGTTGTAACTTGTTTGGTAATTGTGTCTCAGAATAGCGTATTTTACATTATCCATAGTACATATCCATCATAATGTCAGACATCTAGGGGTCTATTAATAAAGGTAGTTTAATGTACTGTAGCAAAGACAAAATTATAAATATATATATATATATATATATATATATTTTTTTTTTTTCCAACCACCTATCAGTGCGATTGACTTCTTTAGAAAGATTTAATCACCTCATAATGTGTAATTTATCGGCGGTGTTCTTCACAAATAGAATGAAAAGAAAGAAGTAGGGACTGGCAACTCGCCTGCAATCTTGTCACAGACTAGATTAGATAAAGATCGTAAAAAAACAAAGTATTTAGTTAACATGGAAACATAAAAAACATGATTTAAGAATACTTTCAGAGTTGCTTTACATAAGGGGCCAAACACAGTTCATTTAAGTCATTAAATATTGTAGAAGATGCAACTGTAGTGCACAGAGCTTTCAAAACCTCAAACGGTCCGTTCTTCAGGTGCACCGTCCCGGAAACCTCACAGGTGCACCGTCCCGGAAACCTCACAGGTGCACCGTTCCGGAAACCTCACAGGTGCACCGTCCCGGAAACCTCACAGGTGCACCGTCCCGGAAACCTCACAGGTGCACCGTCCCGGAAACCTCACAGGTGCACCGTCCCGGAAACCTCACAGGTGCACCGTCCCGGAAACCTCACAGGTGCACCGTCCCGGAAACCTCACAGGTGCACCGTCCCGGAAACCTCACAGGTGCACCGTCCCGGAAGCTTCACAGGTGCACCGTCCCGGAAACCTCACAGAAAATCCCACGCCCCCCAGTTTGCGCACCCTTGCCCAAGAAGGTACAAACCGGAATGATCCTACATTTCTCCAGAACAATACAGCTACTAAGATGTTGAACTGTTTATTTTTAAATAAATATTTTGCTTAGAGATGCAACCAAATCGCATTTTACAAGCACGACCTGCTTAAAAGTGCAATCCCAAACAGTATTTTTGTGAAAAATATTGGGAAGCTATTTAAAGTACTATTTACCAATGTAACTGGCTTCCTTAAAGAGGCAAATCAAAGCAGGAGATTAGTTTTGCATTTAAAAAAAACCCCCAAAAAACATAGGATTGAAGCAGGGTGTTTTCCGGAGCTGAGCCCCATTCATTTCAGCTCCGACGACCCCCTGCTTCCGGAGATACTTACCTCCGAAGGGGGGTGCGGGTAGCCGCTCCGGCTCACTAGCAGTGATCACGTAATGGCTGCTTTTCAAAGCGCTCGCCCCCTGTGGGCCAATAGGAATCCATGACAGTGTGGCTTCCGATTGGCCCATGTGGCATGGGAGTGTTAAAAAGCAGAGAGATACCGACACCCCATTAGGAGGCAAGTACTGTATCTCTAGAAGCAGGGAGTTCCCGGAGCTGAAATGAATAGGATTCAGCTCCCAGGGACCCCTTGCTTAAATCCTATGTTTAAATAAATACATTTTCCCGCTTGTATTGCACCTTTAAACAAATGTAACAGATGAAGTATATTTTTTTAAGAAGGAAATCCAACGGAAACATGGAGAGGCACACATAGCTTTATAGTATAACATCTTATTTTACAGTTCCTCTGTAGTAATCATACTCTCAAACATATTAAGATCAACAGCTCACCATAATAACATTCCAAATGACAAGGAGGCAAATGCAGGACCCGACTGGCAGACTATTAAAGCCAAGGTAGACGTGTATATCCCTGGTCGTGCTTCTCCGCAAGTCATTTGCCTCCTTGTCATTTGGAATGTTATTATGGTGCGCTGTTGATCTTAATATGTTTGAGAGTATGATTACTACAGAGGAACTGTAAAACTAAAAAAGACTTTACACTATGGAGCTATGTGCACCTCTCCGCGTTCCTTCTTTTATGACATGGTCGGTCAGAGTGGCAGCAGTATCCCCGGCGTGAACTTCAATAGACCTTCAAGTCCATTGTGACATCCTAATCTTTACCTCAACAGCGGACACTTGGATTTTCCATTTTACATGGGACTCTTTTGGACTATATTGGTTTTACATATTTTCCACAACTTACTTTTGGGTTTATCTCGTAAGGACCTTTTTAAAATTTACGGGTGCACATACATTCATACATACATATTGCGTTTGTGGTCACATTGAGAGTTATATCATTTGTTTTACACACAGATTCACTTTAGTCGGGTGCCTTTACTATGATCTGCTTTTGGAATATTTGCAAGATATAGATTAGCGCCAAGGTTTTTTATTCTCCCTTTTAAGTACATTTTTAAGTAACAGTCTTCCTGAAAGAAAGTTTTTCTTTTCACTGGAAGATATGAATCGCTAGTCTCCTAAGCCATTACAATATGCTTTTATTATGCTGTTACCCAGCCCTAATTACAGGGATGGAGGAGTAGGGGCCCTGCACAAAAAAGGTGACATTCACACAAAAAGAAGCAGTATTGTCCATTTTCTGTATGTCTCTCACAGGTCCCCAAACCTGCTCCATTCATCCCACTATCCTGTCATACAGTATTTAAGCTGTAGGCAATGATCCTGGGTAGTGATGACATGTGAAAGACACCCAAATACATCAATTTTTTTAATATCTTTGCTGTACTTTGTATGGTGGACGGTTCGTTGTCATATGTTTTAACCACAAATGAATTGTGTCTGTTTGCAATGGAACATTGAAAATTATTAGCTTGTGTCAGATTTATTTATTTTCAAAATCAGTCCCCTAAATTTACCTGACATTAGGTTACTTTTGTGTTAGAATTGACTGCACATTTAAAGGTGACCAATTAAAAATATGTGCATCGTGTATTGCACCTGTAACAGCGTAGCACTTTAGTCTGTAAAGTGTGTTGGGGATTAGTACCTTTACCCGATCTTTTGGTTGTGCCCACACAACAGACAGGACTAGATTTATTAAACAGAGCTAAGTCTTTCTGCACATTGTAGGCTATCCAAGTGAATGGGCCATAGGGTGTGCCAAGCCTTGGCAGTCTTTCAGGAAATCTCGGCCACAGTGATTCAGGGGTTAGAGCAACGGTGGGCAACTCCAGTCCTCAGCACAGGTGGCTCAGTCGAAGAGGAATCAATTCATAGACTACCGATGTCTCTGTGGAGCATCTCTGGTCCACAGCTGGCATTAGGGCATGCTACAAAATGTGTTGAATACGTTTTGTTTCCATAGCTCCAAAAATGTATGTTATTTCTCTGTGTTTGCTCTTCTATAGCTTGAGAACTATATTCAGGACAACATGAAGAAGGAAATGGTGGAGATGCAGCAACACGCAGTGCAGAACCAGACTGCAGTAATGATCGAGATCGGCACCAACCTTTTAAATCAAACAGCAGAGCAGACAAGGAAACTAACAGATGTTGAAGCACAGGTAAACCTTTCAATTTGGTAAATTGATCAAAGCTCAGTAAAATAAAGGCAAACATTTTTTGATTAAAGGCTGAAAAGATCATTGGAAGTAGATTTTCATAATCCAACAGCTTTATTTTTTTTTTTTTTTATTGAATGTTCACATTTATACTAAAGTTAAAAAAAAACAAGCCATTAATAATCTTTCCAATTCAGGGACACCCTCCTACTGTATGTCCCGACTTGGGAAATTACTCTGAAATGTAAAATATAACTGCCTTCCACCAGCAGAGTAACAAGCTCCATAACATTCACCACCAATCTCTGGACCAGACTCGTGTTCTCATCCTTACTAGGATTCAAGCATATTTTTTTCTATTACTATAAATCAAATCAACGAATAAAGTAAATCTAATACCATGTCTTGAACATGATTAGGCCTGAAAACTTGCATCAAAAAAACAAATGATCTTGTAAGAATTACCTTAGTCCAGGCATAAATTAGCTTTCCCTAAACTAAATGAAACAAATTGGATCACACAAACCATCTACATCCCTCAATACCCACAAACGTTACATGGTTTCTTTGTAATGTTTATTTTAGAATCCAAAACGCTCAGCAAATAGATGCAGATTATTTTACCCCAAACTGATGTTCTCGAATAGATCTCCAATGCCTGATCAAATACCACATACAACGGTTTCAATTATGTTGCAGCCGCTCTGTCTTTGGCATGCAAGACATTAGGGAGCACTCTGGGTGTAGCTATTAAGAGCAAACATTAAATAGTTCATTTTAGCTTCTTATTTTTTTTCTTTTTTTATTCCATCTTGATCCCAAGCCTTCAGAAATAACTGATCATTTATAGGCTGCATTGTTCAAAGATGACAGATTTACAACCACAATTTACGACAGAATGAGAATGTTTTTGGACCTGTGTGTGTTCAGAAAACCTTTCGGCTCTAAAAGCATGCTCAAAGAATTGAAAATACCTTGGCACTTCGAAATCTAACACCAGAATAGTGAGCATTCTAGCCACCCTATCTTTAGAACACATCTGTAGATGCAGTGTGACAGAATTCCAATGGAAATGTTTAAATACTCAATTATGGTCATAAACCGCCATAAACTCTCTCTTGACAGGGCATTTGAACGGCAGCAAAACCAAGACAAAAAAAAGCAAACTTAACATTCCTTCATTTGTTAAATGCAAATGTAAGACATTCCACTACTCATAAAAAGGTTTTATTTTGAAAGGATGGTCCTAGTTATTCCCACCAAAAACATCTGTCTTTTGTACACAGAAGGAATGACCCAGATCCTTTTCCTTCGTGTGGAAGCCGGACAATGAAACATTTCCACGGCACGTCCTCACACACGCACACATCTTTAGCAGAAATCATTTTCTGGGCTTTTCCATCAAAATACATATCAGATTTGTATTTATAATGACATCATTACCTAATGAATTCCATAGCCACATCAAACTGTCCCAAATGTGTGTCAATACATTGTATGGTATCGGCTGTCTTAAAGGTTACTGTGCTGCTTCTTCACATTGAATTTATTAAATGTGGACAAGCTGCACGGTAATCTTTAAGGAAGCCCCTACCATACATTTAATTTACACATTTGGGAGCGTTTGATAATTAAGCTATGTAATTCATTAGGCAATGATGTCATTCTAAAAGACTAATATATTCAAATATAAGATCATGACCTATTGAAATCCCACGTACTCATTATTTTATCCCATTTGACCTGTAGGATAGACTGGTTTCTTCAAAGATGAATAGTTTTATTTTTATAGATTTTTTCCTAAAACTGTTAGTAGCCTAAACAACAACATGAATAGATCAGGAAAACGATCACTCTCCCAGAGATACTTCAGCGTGAAATCACATCCTAAAGGAACATTTAACCTGACGGATATGAGTAATCGGGTCTTCCTGTTAACAAAAGCAAGTCCCAGATGAATGAAGATGCATGTAATAGTTATACAAATGGCAAAAACATTGCAGTATTGTCTGAAAAGTGGGCAGCGTGACGATGCAAAAACGGCTTTATGCATACAACACCGAAGGATTGTTTCCTCCTTCATACATTACGTCATCAATTAAACACAACATACTTAATTATAATCAAACTAGCAGTGGAGGGCTGGATAGAATGAATTAACAGTTTGAAAGTGTCAACATACTGTAAGCTGCACACTGTATGTTTTATTATGTACTTGGGAAAGCTTGCAGAGAGGTTCCAGGTTTCCATACCAGACTGTACAACAATCTTATTAAAGAGGCAATCCAAGCGGCACACACACACACACACACACACACACACACACACACACACACACACACACACACACACACACACACACACACACACACAGTATATACATATACACACATATATATATCACACACACACACACACACAGTCTTTGATTACTTTTATTAAAACCAATTACCTAAGCTGCCAATCATTTAATTATTTCGATCAGCTAAATGGCTGCCTTTCAGTTTCAACCAATCCTTCAGCGAGTGTAATTCAGCAGCTACAATGTATTCCGAGATTACGAAGGCAACATTATCTATTGTTACAGTTTGCCGCCCAAACTGCTGGGAATAATGGCAAGAAATTATCACAAGCAGGAAAGTGTTGCACTGCTGGGGAAGTGTGTAAAACCGGCTATAGAAATAAAAGGATGCTTATTATATTACAACTCATTAAAAATGACATTAAGAGTTGAATAAAAAAAAATGTAAGTTTTATCTAATACTGCAGAACTGATTTATTTAAAAACAAATAAACCCACATGTAGGATATTGCGAGGATTTTTCCTTTAACACGTTTAAACTGTATATTTAACTTGTAGCAGTTCTTATAGGTTGATCAGTTCTTTTGCAGAGTTTCATTGATCAATCCTATATTGATAGTCTACAATTGGAGCACAGCTTTCTCATCATAGTACTACAGGTGTTCAAAGCATTAGCACAACGTATTTGGAAACAATCTAGTTAGATACCATAGCATTGCCCAATAAGAAAAACTGCAGTTCCGGGCTAAGAATTTTTTGGACGTTCAATATTATAGCAAGCTAAATGGCAAAAGGTAGCATGAGGTCCGAAAAGATATCTGTCACAGAAACATTTATCGCTGTATCTTGCATCCTACAGGAGTAAAAGAAGTTTGGCAACCATACTCGGGTGAAATACTACAAGGCCCTGTGTAATATAGATTGTAAAAGCCGAAGCAAATATACCTTTGTGCATGTTTACAATACATATGGTGGGAAATTATCTACGACATCTTGAGTGTCACAGACACATACGCCGTGGTGTTTATTTTTAATTTTTTTAGAAGGGTCCACATATACTTCAGTATCAATTCAATCCACTATATTTCGTTTGAACCCAACAAAAACAAAAGATAAATATCAGCCAGGCCATGTTTTGGGAATAACCACCACACGAGGTGTGTTTTCTTGGTAATTCCAAAAATCTGGTCTGGCTGGGATACCTTGATGTGTGTTGAGAAACACTGGACTAGACTATGATTTACACTTTAAAAAATAACCCATCTGATGTTCTTAGATAATTATGTAGACGAGTAATTTAAATATCCATATCCAGATGTTGGCTCTTTCTTGTACTAATACTTTTTGTATATGCTCAAAATTGCGAGAGACTTTAATTAAAAACAAGATACATATTGTCCACTTTTATAACGATTTACTAATATATTTGAAAACATTTTTTAGGTGTTTAATCAGACCACACGACTTGAACTTCAGCTTTTGGAACATTCGCTCTCAACAAACAAACTCGAAAGACAAATTTCAGATCAGACAAGTGAAATAACAAAATTGCAAGACAAGAACAGGTAATACAATTTTGTAAACAGGAATATAAGGAGAAATATCCAGCGCTCTTTGCATTCGGGTATCTGAAATGTGCTTTAAAAATGCATTGCTTTCTAACACTAAAGAAAACTATTGGCCATCTTGGTTATTAAGGCTTTAAGAAAAGTAACCAAAATAATGTTTAAATATTTCCTGTTTAATGGTTGGGCCCACAGATACGCATTTAATTTGAATGTATTTTTTACATTTTCTTTATTGGTGTATTGAATTAGTTATGGATACTGGAGTTCTCACCTGGTGCCTACATTTCAGTAAAATCTATTTACCATGTCTTAAATAATACACAGCTGCAAAAATAATAGAGAAGGTGTTCCATGCATTAGGGCTTTTCACTTTATCACAAGTCCAACACAACATGCACGCCCAATATGTTTCTAAATAAGCAGGTGATCTATGCTATATGACCACAGTTATTTGGAGCACGTCAACATAACTCTGGATTACAAATATCCTTTTCACGCAGCATTACTGCTCTGCAAACAACTATACGAGATGTTTTTTTAACAAGGTGATTATTATGGCAATAATGCTCATTTCCCCAGTGATCAATAGAGGAAATACCATCTGTTTTCATAAAACAGCAATTGTGCCAAAGTTCATAGGTTCTTCCTCAGGACGGAGATAAAAAGCATTTCCACAGACACAATGACATATTATTCTCTCTTTCTGTCTAATACATCCCTTCCTGTGCATGTGAATATTTATGCAATGTGTGAAAAGGCATCGGAGTCCTTAGGAATACAGTCAATATTACACTTCAATCATCTTGTCTAACAAAGATCTAAGTAAACATGAGCCAATAAGCTTACATTTAGTTTTCAATCTTGGAACACAAAAGCTAGACTGTGAACATCATCAAAACGATGGAGCTACATTTTGCAGGTGTGCAATGATATTGGGACTGACATTTACCCATTTTGCAGGTGTGCAATGATATTGGGACTGACATTTACCCATTTTGCAGGTGTGCAATGATATTGGGACTGACATTTACCCATTTTGCAGGTGTGCAATGATATTGGGACTGACATATACCCATTTTGCAGGTGTGTAATGAAACTGGGACTGACATTTACCCACAAAGTTGACAAAACAAAGCCCTTTTTGTATAAAGTTACCAGAATACTGTTTTTTGAAATGCTACAATACCTAGATTTCAAAACGTATACTGTTTGTGAACAGTATTAACATTCCCAGGGGCTAAAACTGTTGGACGACATAGAAACCAAATATATATATATATTCTATGCTTGTGGAGCCAACAACTAACTGGTTAATGTTAACATTTTGAATGCGTGTAGAAAATCTATGAAAATAAAGTATCACTAGAACAGGGGTGGCCAACTCGAGTCCTCAAGAGCTACCAACAGGTCAGGTTTTCAGGATATCCCTGCTTCAGTCTTCGACTGAGCCACCTGTGCTGATGTAGGGATATCCTGAAAACCGGACCTGTTGGTAGTTCGTGAGGACTGGAGTTGGCCTTCCCCTGCATTAGAATTTACACAATTTTAAACTACTGCCACTGTACAGTGAAAGGTACCAATAAAATCAAAGCATGACTCATAAAAACACAGTTTGTATAGACGTGTGTGCACACCCCAAACAAACACATTAGCAGTTAAAGCGTATAATTAGTTACTGAACTACAGCTAGGTATTCAGTAATAACGGCTTGTTATAAGTTGGTGTAACATGTAAAACATGGTAGTCATCACTATAACAGATCACCCACAGACTGCCTTAGGTGAGACCAAGAAAAGTTTGCCAGATGTACTAGAATTACATCTCAATCTCTGGAAGTCGACGTGGGAAGGTTCAGTTTGAATCCCAGCATCTGTTCCTGGTAACCTTGGGCAAAACACATGGGCACAGATTTAAGAAGCGTGATAACACATAAAGCATCTTGCAACCCATTCATTCCAATGTGGCCTTAAGGAAGGTGCCTTCTGGTTTAATTTAGTCAATATGGTCCGCGATCTCTCTCTGCTTCAATCACTAAGCAGATTGAAATCGAACACTGAAGTGCTTACATTGTCTGTAAATGCTAGGTATAGTATTGCATACACGGTGTTCCGGTTTTGTTTTTTTGTGCCGAAACATGCATGGTTGCATTAAGGCAGCAGCCTGCACTGATCTCCACGTTTTGCTAATTATCGTACTTTAAGAGATCCCTTATTGCCCTTTAAAAAAAAAAAGTCTGATGCTCCCTACAGGAGATACAAGCGGTTTAAATATTACGTGTCCGGGAGGTTAAAATGGAGCTCTCCCCCAGAGCCCTGCACAGTCTTAAGGTTAATACGGTAGCCTCCGAAGCTAGCGATGAAGAAAATCCGACATTTATTTTTTACAATACTCAGGGGTCAAGATGCGAACATCATATAGGTTCAATTCATACTGGCTCTTTGGAGGACTGCTGCTTTAAAAGGGTCAAAGCATTTAATTGAACTGTTAATCATCTCTGTAACAGTACAGATTGTACTCAGAGAGGAGTTGCATTGTGCTAACATGTATCTTTTTATTAGCGATCTAGAAACTAAAGTCCTTAATATGGAAGACAAGCACACCGAACAGATCCTGTCAATGAAAGACGAAAAAGATAAACTTCAAGTGCTGGTGTTCAGACAAAATTCTATTATTGAGGAGTTAGAAAAGCAACTAATGACAGCTTCAGCAAATAACTCCTTTCTGCAAAAACAGCAACACGATCTGATGGAGACTGTACATAATCTGCTGACTCGGATGTCCCCTCAGAATGGTAGGTATGAATGAAAAGGTTCAATAATACAGTAGTAGGAAGGCAGTCAGTGGGCACTCAGAGTTGAAGAAAATAAAGTTTATTCATTGAGATTTGCAGATTCCACCTACGTGTTTCGGTCCCAGCTTGGATCGTCATCAGTGCTAAGGTATGAATGAAACTGATGCTCTAAGGCAGGGGTGGCCAACTCCATTCCTCAAGGGCCACCAGCAAGCCAGGTTTTAAGGATATCCCTGCTTGAGCTCAGGTTGCTCAAGCAACGAGGACAGGAGTTGGCCAGCCCTGCTCTTAGAAGTCTTGTGTGTCATTTTATAGTGCAATCTTCCCAACCACCTAGCAAAAAGTGGACAATAAACAGTCACTACTACATTCAACAAATGTCATCAGGGCTGGCAGGCTCGTTCTTATCTTATAAGAATGTTTTACCAGGAAGTAATACATTGAGAGTTACCTCTTGTTTTCATGTATGTTCTAGGCACAGAGTTATAAAACTACATGGTTACATTAAAAGAACAGGGTTATACAGTCAATTCACAGACATTTCATGGACAGATAGAGTTGGAAAATTGGGTACAGGGGATAAAAGGGTTTGTGAGTTTCAGATTGAAATAGAGAAGCTTTAACATCACCAAACATCAGCGAATGGCATCAAATGGCTCACACCCTTTGGCTGCGCCAAAGGCTGTCTACCTTTGGGGCAACGCAGATGTACACTGGGGTTGCCCTATGATGTTCAGTGAATCTCTTTCCACAAGTATAGAATAGATTACGTACAGTATCTGTACTTGTAGACATGATTGAATTCAATGCAATTAGCAGAACTCGACAAATTTTAAAAATGCCACCACCCCAAAAAAAATCAGACTGTAAAAGTCTCTTTTTCACTCACACCCCTATCTCTCTCACTCCGGTCCCTCACTTACCTGGTTTTGCTGGACGACGGCAGCTGGACTTACGACGGGAGCGGAAGAAGCTGGCGGCAGGAGAAGAGGATCACCATGTCAGCAGGGCTGCAGAGGTGTTAGATGGTGAGTGGGCGTCCGCAGTGGCAGCAGGTTGAGCATTCACCTCCATGTGATCAACAGGAGAAGAGCCGGGTAGGAGCACGCCGCTGCAGTCCGACCCAGAAATCTTCATTGACTTTACTGAAGACTTCCGGGTCGGACCGCAGGGACATGCTCCTACCCGGCTTTTCTCCTGCTGCTCACATGGATGTGAATGCTCTCCCGCCCGCCATCTAATACCTCTGCTGCCCTGCTGACATGGTGATCCTCTTCTCCTGCCACCAGCTTCTTCTTCCGCTCCGGTCTTCAGCCAGTCCTGCCACCGCCTCGCCAGCTCACAAAATCCACTCGCCCGGAGCGGGCAGGTGGATTTGTCGAGCACTGGCAATTAGTACATGAGTGGTTGCTCCGCCAAACTGTCTATGGCCCTCTCCTCTTGCATAAAAAGGTTAACTTGACTCCCATAAGGTATGACTTGATACATTTTGCACTAACTACCAGTAGCTAGGAGGTAATGAGTTGCAACAATAACTGGAGGTTGGATTAGAAGTCTGTTACTAGATTAAATACTTCATAACACTCCCATTTTACATGATCTGCACTGGCTTCCAGTGATCTTCTGGGTTCTGTTCAAGTTGACCATAATGGCCTTTAAAACCCTGCAAGTTCAAGGGCCTGCTCATCTCTGCAGTCTCGTTTAAAGCTGCAGAGGAGTACTGGCTATGATCTTGGGTTCTCTGGGGGGGCCCGCCTCTCCATGCTAAGGGCGGGTGCAGCTTCAGAGGTCTGGAACACGCTACCATCAGGGCTCAGGTGTATATCTACCTTACCACTGTTTCGGGCAAGAATTACCTCTTCCTTCTGGATTTTCCTGTCACACAAAATAATTGTATATCATTTTAATTTGCTTAACTGTAAAGTAATGCGATGCCCCATTAAGTAGAGGCGTGTTTTTACTCAATTTTTTTTTCTCATTATGATGATTCAGATGTTTGCATTACAAAAGAATGTTGCTGTGCTTTTCATATTTTTTGTTTGAGATAGCAATATAAACAAAAATAAAAAGCAACAACAAACCAGACATGATAGCAGTTTAAAATCCAAAACAAAATGTGAAAAGAAATCCACAATGACCCAGAGGAACCAGTCAGGAGAGAAGTTTAAAATACAGGGATACATTCTATACACATTCTATATGTCCGTTCGGACCATTTTTTACCTAAAAAAGCCCAAAGAGCAGCTCCCAGAGTGTGAAAAGGAGATAAGTTTATAATATAGCATGAAAACCAAGACATACCACAAGTACGAGATATGAGAGTGGTGTATAACAGAGCAAGTGAATAAAAAAACAGCTCCAGTGGTTATACCATAGGTGGTAATAGCTGAGTTGCACACTACAAATACATCATGGAAACCAAGTGAACCAAAGGAAAGTACAAGCATACCCCGTTTTAAGGACACCCACTTTAAGTACACTCGCGAGTAAGGACATATTACCCAATAGGCAAACGGCAGCTCGCGCATGCCCCTATCAGCACGTCCTGAACAGCAAAACCGGCTCCCTACCTGTACTGAAGCTGTGCGCTAGCGGGGAGACTAGAGAGCCTGTTACAAATACGTTATTTACATCAGTTATGCACGTATATGATGATTGCAGTACAGTACATGCATCGATAAGTGGGAAAAAAGGTAGTGCTTCACTTTAAGTACATTTACGCTTTACATACATGCTCTGGACCCATTGCGTACGTTAATGCGGGGTATGCCTGTATGGTTCCATAGGAGATGTCTGCTCAAATAGTAAGGCTGCGTCCATAGACACTGCAGCAGTGCGGAGGCTGAGAGAAAGCGTTTCCCTGGCCTTAGTACGCGCGCCGTCCAGGGGCGTGTCTATGGACGGGCCAGTGACGCCACGGAGCTGGTTCGCCCTCATTGGGTGAACCTCTCACGTGACCGCCCTATCGCTCGAGAAATCAGTTTTGACTGATTTCACGCGCATCGCGCGCCCCCTCCCGCACGCACATTGTATAGACGCGATCACTGCCTTTAGGCAATCTGAGCACTCAGCGTCCGCGCGGTCTGCCTCTGTATGGACGCAGCATAATGTATGTACTGCATGCTTAGTTAAATTCTAGCAACTAGTTTCACATTAAAACAGCAGTCCAATTTGCTGTATAAAATTAAATAAATAATAATAATAAATATATATACCCACCACCCCTCCCCTTCATTATGTGCATCAATACAATCCACAGAATGATAAGTAATTAGCTAAGTTGACGATCGATCAGCGAAGATTCGGCTTGAGGGTTAACTAAATGGCTGTCAGAAGAAGAGGACCAAAGATGCAAAGTTCTGTGGGGAAGATCATGTGACCAGGTAGTCACTAGATACAATTAGTGCGCTACTAGAGATAGGGCAGGGCTCAAAAAGGGGTGTGCCAGAGCCTGTTTCAGAAGAGGAAGGGGATGTGACTTTGCTTTTGAAACAAAAATAGGCTTCTTACATTATAATACATTAAAAATGTCCGAGTTGTTAAAAAACAAAAAAAAACAAAAAAAAAAACAACATGTAGTATATTGCTTAGTCTGCAGCATTAAAAGGTCATTAACCAATATACAGTACTGTGAATCTGCTTTCCTGTGCTGGAGAACATTTTAGTTTCATTCATTTGTATATTGCCAACCACTTTTCTAGCACTTAGAAGTGGCTTCACAGCATGTTAAATAGAGGCCCAAGTAAAAAAAAGCAGTAGAAAATATTAAATAAACAGACTGGTAAAAACAAAGTTTTGGACAGAGCTGTTGTATATTTCTGGAAGAATACCAAGCAAGATTAGCAGCTCAATAACAAAACTGTTATTTCAAGTGTTCTTAAACTTTCTTTGGATCCAAAATTGAAGAACATAATAATTTGCAGAAACAGATGGGTATTACATTTAGAAATGGATACCGTGCCCTATAAAATATTGGTATTTATTTCAAATGAAAAAAAAAAAAGCACTCCAGTAAATTAAAAATAGGGGCAGCACCAAGTTTCAAATTATTCCAGAAGCCGAAAACAGTAGGATAGACCTTATATCATAGCCATCCATGTATGTCATAACTTCTAGGTATACAGTATTTGATTCCATTTTCAGTTTTTGGAATCGGTCACCATTTCTTTCCTGTTTCATTTCTGCCTACCATCCACAAACACGTCATCTCCTCTTTTACAACTGATTACCTCTCAGACTCATCTTTTGTTCTTTTACTTTGGGTAATGTACTAGTAAAATCATAGAGACAACAACTGATAAATCTTAATGTCCATCATGTCTCCAAAAGTTTTTTCTCAACTCCATTATGCAGTGGTGGTTTCAGTGGCGTCTCACATTCTCAGAATTATTTCACCATATTGTCACAATCACCAATCATTTGGAAATTTAACATGTTGTTTAAAAACTGCACTATCACAATCTACTGTGCATCCTGTAGTAATAATGATAAAATAGTTTGTTCTTGTATAGCGCTGCTAGTTTTTACATAACGCTTTACTGAGACATTTTGCAGACATTCCCTGCCCCGTAGAGCTTACAATCTATGTTTTTGGTGCCTGAGGCACAGGGAGATAACGTGACTTGCGGTCACAAGGAGCCGACACCGGGAATTGAACCAGGTTCCCCTGCTTCAAACTCAGTCAGTGTCTTTACTCACTGAGTCGCTTTTTCAGCCCAGTAGAGCAGTACAGTAATTGTAAACTAGTACTGTGCTTCACGCCCTCCAACTAAGTACTGTACATATATAGAACATGGATAACATCGGACAGAAAGAGAATGAGAAAAGGGGTACATGGCTTTGTTAAATATTTACAATGCAAGTAATCAATGGATTTTAAATTGAGCCACAAACCACCAAACAAGGGAAACATTAATTAAGTGAGACTCCTATTTCTAAGAAAAATCTTGAACTAAAGTTTAAACATATTTCATGACCGGATCAAAAGTGTCCGATTGTGCATCATTATTGCCACTATGTATCCTATGTCAGTGCAAGAAACAATTATTTTACGATTTACCATAAGCAAGGCGAACTCTGGAATAAACAAACAGTAAGAAGACAAGTGGTCAGGCAAATAGTAAAAAATTAATTTGTAACAGACATAATAGAAACCTATGGGGCGAGAGGCCCTGAATGAAGCTCGTGTTTGGTGGAGTCTACGGATTTTTTAGCAAGTATCCCAAATTGACCCGACAGTCAATGTTATCAAAACATCTCAAGTGCTAGAAGAGGAAACTTGCAGTGTCACCACTGGTATAGGATATACTGATTAATGCACTGCAAGTACATTTATATAATTGAATCAAACATATTGCACTTCACACGTTTGAGTTTTTGATACATTCTGGATACATGAGTGATCACTCATGGCCTTTTATTTATTTTTTGCACGTAGTCACTCTACCAGAATGCCTATGGCACGCTGGTACAAAAAGAGTTAAATTGGATACTAGATCTTTTGGAAATGAATCGGCTTCTAGAAAGTATCACTTGATACATTTTACATTAATTAGCTAGGAGATAATGAGCTGCAACAAGAACAACAGCTGGAAGTTGGAATATGAGTCTATCACCAGATAACATACTTCAGATGTTTGCATTACAAAATAATGTTGCTGTGCCTTTCATATTCTTGCTTACAATTTTTTTTAAATAGCAATAACCCAGAACGGTTAAAGCACCCATTGTTCCCTCCTGTTAGGTCTTCATTTGGGGTCGTTAGACTTTGAGAGCTATTACCGTATTCCAGCTAGTTTCTGTCTACCCACTGAGAGCTGCACTATGGGCTACTGCAGAGATCTAACTACTGTAGGCTGTTGTGGAGTTTTCGGATGTTAGTACATCAATTGTGACTTCTTAACACTAATATTTTTTGGGAAAAGCCTACCTACCTTCTTGTGGTCTATCAAGACAAATGACTACAGAAATTATGTTATGGTGAACTAACAAGAGTGGATAATTAAAAGAATGGCACACAGAAAAAATGCTGGACAGCTGTGTTTACCGCTTTTTTTCTCCCCCTTCATCCGAGAGCTGCCTATGAATACAGGAGCGTAGAAATAAGAAACACTAACAATACAACTAAGCCCCCTGCTTAATGTGCCAGCCCGCTTCCCCTTTAGATTTAGCTACCCATACAACATTGTATGGACAGCCTCTGACTTATAGTATCATATTTGCTAGTATCCAAGTCAAAGGCATTTTATCCAGCTGCATCCTTGGAAAACAAAAACCGGTTTATTTTTCTGCACGCTAAAAGAATGAGTGGAATGAAAATGTGGATGATAATGATATAGCCCAGATATAAAGGATTCACAGAGGAACCCCAATAATGAGCTTTAATTTATATTGTTGCTGATACTGACTTGATTAATTTATTAGTATTCATTCTTTATTTCAGCCCCAAGAACCTCTTTTGTGGCCAAAGAAGAACAAATAACTTTCAAGGATTGCGCTGAAGCTTATAAATCAGGATTCACTGCAAGTGGCATTTATACCTTAACTATACCCAACAACACAGACCATATAAAGGTAAGCGGGTCCATTGAAAAATGCTGCCAGTGAAGGAACTCAGAAGAACATTCCCTTCATACCAATTGTTTTTGTGATGGACTATAAAGCCATAACTGCAGTACAACAAACCGCTCATTCAGATGTTAGTCATTTGAAAAGAGGCGAGCTTATTGGAAGGCCGTACCAAACCTTTAACACACTAAAATGGTATTTTTTGGGTTTGTGTAGAATCATTCTACTTTCTGGTCTCTGTCATTCATTCATTGCACTGTCTGTCAAATGTTGACATAGATTGAACTGTACAAGTATTAGCAATAATAATATTAATTGACCGAGTTAAGTAATGCCAGCTGACAGCAATCTACGCGCCAGATAGTCTGCAGTTTATTTGTTCTTTGGAAAGTAGGCTGTTACAACTAATTTATGTTTAAATCCAAACGTACTTAAAAGGGATAGTCTGCACAAAGATAATCAGATTGTTAGGTTTTCCGAATACCCTGTTTCTCTTCTCTCTAGTACAGTGTGTTCTCTTGGATGCACATTTACAGTAGGAGAAAACATTATTAGACTTTGTAGGTATTAAAATAGGTACAAGAATGTATAAACTTGTGAAGTGTCTATAAAGAAAGCTTTTGAGAATAAAAGGACAACAAAACTTTACATTAAATAAAATGCCTTTAGTTTACATTTTTTATCCTCTACTATAATTAGCAAAGTATAACAATGGAAAAACAAAGCCCCCAAAAAGATTACTCTTCTTCCTTAGAAAAAAATAAAGTGGTTGAATCACAAAAGCTAGATATGGCTACACTTTGCTGGCCATTTTATATTCCAGTACTGCACTACTACTTTAAATAACATGGTGATATTTGTGAACACAATGGCAAATTCCTTATATCCGTTTATTAGTTTACAGAGCTCTCCTAACCCAACTAGTACACTTGAAGAGCTGTGAGGTCCCAAAGGTTCTGTACTGTACACCATCATTTCATTGACTAAGAATTTTCATGGTGGTCCCCTGAACCTACAATGAAACAGAGATTGAACTAAAAGAAAGTCATACTTCTCTCATGCTTTATGCGATAAGTGCAAAAATTAAACGTCATTTTTACTTCTTCCTTCTTTTTTAGCCACCAATCTGGGCCATGACCACTTTTTAGTTACCTGTTGCTCTTGCACATAGTAAAGGTCACTAATGAACTGTTGCAGCACAACATTTTTAAACAAATGAATAAAATCATGAAATTGTTTACGTTGACATGAGTGCTACAGGTTATTATTGTTAAATACCACAGCACCAAATATCTATAGACAGTTCTAACGGATTAATCAAATAACTATATTAGTTCCTTATGACATCAACTGCATATCATGAGTTGGCACCCTTCTCTCCCTTGTGATGCATTAGCTTTATGCTTGTTTTCTAAGGGAGATTGCATTGACTTTTCAACCACGTGATCACTACACAAGCGATCATGTGGTTGCAATTTGCCAGAAGGGCAGCAGCCCACCGGTACTGCGGCCCATGTTGCACTAAAGGGATTATGGTCGGTCTAGGAACACCTGCTTCGTGTGCTGAAGGACTACATTAGTTTCCAAGTTCTAGAACCCTACTGCTGGGTGGACCTCTATCTGCATGTACTGTATAGCAGGTATTGCCACTATACAGCTGTGCTTCAGGCGTTGATCCCACAGCTGCCTAACTTGTAGCAAGAACAGTAACTTCTTATTACTTGCTGAGGCAGCCTCCATCTTTTGATGACCTAAAGACAGACAGTTCAGTGCGAGTCCTGTGATTAGGCTTAGATGATAGTGACAATACAATCCTTTGAGGGATGGCTTGTATATTTTCTCAGAAATTAGTCATATAAAAGTAAACTGTTCCCTCCAGACTTATTAGAACCTCGAGTCCGGCAGCTCATTATACAGCTACATTTTCACTTCAGAGAAAGTCTGCACAAACAGGATTATTCCTTAAAAGTGACCTCAGAAAAAAATAAAAATAAATAAAAACTCTTCAGTACCCTCTAGCAGATCAGCTTTCTGACAGCATTTATTCTCTTGGGACTGTCTAAATTGATGTGCATCTGCAACTCATTGACCACCTTTTCTGCTTCAGGGTTTAAAGAAAATCAACTACTCATTTACGTAAAGTTTCTTTCTGCAATGGCGCTTGGTAATGTTCACGGTGTCTTTATATACTTGTACACTATTACAGTACATTATGATTTTACAAGTTAAAGTTTTAAATAACAGACAATTTAACTAATGTTCGGAAAGGAAAAATTGGTACTTGGGTTAATACTTTAAGTTAAATGTGTGTGTATATATATATATATATATATGTATATATATATATATATATATATATATATATATGTGCAAATATAACTGTATGCTCATCTGCATGTCTTAGGCAGGTCTGCAACCCCGCCTTTCCCCATTATCACCCAGCATACAGCACTTCCACTGCAGCAAGGGATGCTGGGAAATGACATGCAAATGAGCACACAGTGTCACTTTTTGCCTCAAAAACCATTTTTAACATGGTTCCCTATAGGCTTAAGCTTGCTGCATGGTCACAGCTTTGAGCACAGTGCTCATAGCGGTGACCATGCAGCAAGCTTAAGCCTATAGGGAACCATGTTAAAAATGGTTTTTGAGGCAAAAAGTGACACTGTGTGCTCATTTGCATGTCATTTCCCAGAATCCCTTGCTGCAGTGGAAGTGCTGTATGCTGGGTGATAATGGGGAAAGGCGGGGTTGCAGACCTGCCTAAGACATGCAGATGAGCATACAGTTGTATTTGCATATTTGCTTTCCTGTGGAGGGTTTTTGTCACTTTTTTTACTCACCATAACTTAACTCAGTATTATGGTATCCTCTCTCCTTCAGTCAGTGAGAAAACTGCTGCTGCCCTTCTGAGATAATGTACATGCTATTTATTGTATAATTTTTCAAGCAGCTTTGCAAGGCAAACAATAGTCCAAAGATCACCTGCATTTCAAACCTTAAAGAGCAGTTATATGTCATACTTATTCAATTCTTTAATGTCCTATTATTTCCTGTCATCATAGTCTTTATTTATTCATTCATCTCAATGACTGTGCTGCCTGGTTTAAGTCTGCCAATAACTAAATGGAAGAGTACACACTTTTGACCAAACGCCTTAATGGTATCTGCATGTACAATTTACGCTGAACCAGAGTTCCTCTTTGCATTGCTTACCACCAAGACTGAATTTGTCCTTCATCAAAATAATTAGAAAAGTTTGATATGGCTCAAAATGTGTTTTTCCTGTGCCTTCAAACCTAAAATGTCATTAAGAATATATACCACCCAAGTTTTAAACCTTTAAAAAGAATGATTTTATTTTTATGCTGTGATTTTTGTTCATCTACATTTGCTCTGGATAGAACACTGCTAGTAAAATTAACACAAAGTATATAAAAAGTTAAGGAATTCATTTTAAATCCTCCCCACCTGGAAACAAACTTACAATACTGTATAATAAAACAGTTTCACTCTATACAGTGCTTCTTGCCAACAAATCTCCTAATTTTTTTTTTTTTTTTTTATTTTTTTTTAAAGCTTACAAGAACTATACAATCAATAAATACTTCTGTCGGAGGCTAAGGTTCAGACTTAACCGAGGAAGGAATGCTGCAGCGATGTAAAACCTGCAGATCTAAAACTAATACTCAACACTAATTCTAATAGAATACTCAAAACTACCCAAAAAACAATATTTGACACCAATAATTCTCCAAAAAAATAAATGAGACTACTGTACAGTATGTTATACTACATAGAAAAGAAACACAACCAATAGAAAAAAAATAAGTATACTATGGACCTAATAAGCTGGACTGCACCTTTAATAAAACTCAAATTGTTTTCACCAGCATTGTACTGTATTCCCTTTGCTGGAACAAACATATAGAATTCAGCTTTGGCTATTTGAAAACGAGATCCTGTTTTTCATTTTTCTGTTCCATTGTTTATACCCTCCAGCGTGCGTCCACGAGAGGCTACCAAACCAATGCCTCTAACTTTGTTATCCAGGTTTCACACTGTTGTTTTTTCCGACCTAGCTAGATGGCTTCCTAATAGCCATGTCTCATGAACTGTAGGCCATAAATCAAGGAAGTGTAGTAGTATAATGTGCTGAGTGCAGAAGAGGAACAACTTGAATCATTTGTTTTAAGTTACAGCTGAACATCCCTTAAACTGGCAAAATGCATTCAAGAAAATATTAGTACATATGTTCAGATTTATTACTCTATCATTTGGATAAATAATCTAACAGATCACAATGTCAATTGCAGCCCTAACAGGAAAATGTGAGGAGTTCAATAGTACACTGTTGTTGGCACTAATATTAATTTAATTTCTTCATGAAATAAAGCATAGCCCAAAGCACAGCGTTTAAATGATCAGAGTTTAAAACAAGTACGGTTTAAAACATTTACCTACACTGTTATTTTAATTATTAACTAGGATAGTGCTGCTAATTTATTAACATACTGGTGTCACAATATAAACATTCACCCATGTAACACCATCTCTAAGTTTTTTTTACTTGCTACAGTATAAAGTACTTTGTCATAATTGAAGCATAAAAGCTTGCCACAGTTTTGGCCCACAAGCCTCCCTCTCTTTTCACAGCACAGCTTTTACTAGTTACAAGCTCATAGAAGCCCTGTGAAAAGAATGCTGTGATGACCCCAGAACTGCAGTGATCAGGCCTAAACCAAAAAGCGATTTGGAAAGGAAGCCATTAAAACAAAAACAAAAACAAAAAAATCTATCAAGAGATAAAAAATAAATATTTCGCAACAATCAAAAACTTCTGAAGGGTTGTGAGATGATCAAGGCAAACAGAAAGTATGACAAATAATTAGTTGTATATGTATGTGCAGTAATTATATATCTATATTTGCGCACACCGTGGGGTGACGCAGGTGAAACGGAAACGATCTCATGTTATACTGCACAAAATAATCTGAGTGCTCCATTGGCTGCTTTTGATTAACAGACATACTGCGATATGAAAACTGGTGGTGGCGGCTGGACTATTATTCAGAAGCGTTTTGATGGCAGCCTCGATTTCCATCGGACATGGAAAGAATACAAACAGGTAAAAAAATTAAAAATGGGAATATGCCTTTAAATATGTTCAATATTTACCATCATCATCATCATCATCATTTAAATCACATGCACCATGAATTCACCAGTCAAAACGTTCTGCAACATATTCCACTGCCCCTTGAGAAAGCAGTTCAATCTCTGCTAGATTTTTGGTATTAACATTACTTCACATCCGCTGCGGTATTCTTCCTGTTTTGGTTTTCTATTCCTAGAAACATTGTAATGTAGGATTTTTTATTTTATTTATGCTCGCCCTGAAGAACGCACTGCTTAGACACTCGTGAAAGCGAAGGTCGGATCAACATAATGCTCTGGAGAAAACTTGCAGTCAGAGCTTCTTAAATAAGTACTGAATGTTTGTTGCCTAAACAACATAAAACATGTTTGAAATGCATTGTACACAAACTTCTAACATCGGTAATACTTAGTAATAAAGTGTACAGTATATGGCATTACAGAACAGTCCATAATCTTCAATATTGACCCTGTAATGAAGCAGAACTGAGACTTTGGATTTAAACACTATACGGCCTGGCACCTTTTGGGGATAATTAGTAAAAATTTCTGTACACCTTCCAGGCCTGTTATTTAGTCTTAACATAAATAGTTGCAAGCTTCCCAACACTTCTATTAATTGCTATTAATCTCGGTGAATACCTCAAGTGTATATTTTCTTCTGCCACGAATGTCGACTGCAACTTTACACACAGTGACCTTCAGTCTTTGCTTGGGGACCATATGTGATTGTTTAAACAACCATATAAAAGGTTTAGTTGCTTAGAGCAGATTAGCTTTGAGCTACAGTATAACACAAAAAAAATTGTCACTGTAATTATGATGCTAACAGGAGCTTTATTTTAACTTTACAACTACCCATCATTTCCCCTATCGAACTTGTGCTACAAATAATGAATGTCCAAATGTCAGATCCATCATCAGAAAGGGTTATACCATAAAGAGAATCGAGCTTTAAGTCGGTTGCGTAAAGGTTGATTTAGCACAGTGTTTTTCAACCAGGGTTCTTATGACCCGTGGGTTCCAAGGGGCACCCCTAGAGGGGTCCATGCAATTTTCAGGTCATTTGAAAATGATACAAATACAGAAGAATTTACAATTCATCAGATCTCAGACACACTATTAGAAAGAGTTGGGGTTCCTTACAATGCATCTGATCTCAGACACGTTATTAGAGAGGTTTGGGGATTCTCAGAATGTCACACTATGATGGGGTTTTCTTTACCAACGCAACTAAATGCTAGCCAGGTGTAGTCGACACGCTTTATCCATGAAAGTCTGCAAAGTGGGATATTTGTGGTAAAAAGTAACGTTTAGCTTTCTTTTTCTAAGTTAGCAAGTTCATTATGTCGCCACATCTTTTTTTTTTTTTTCTATTGGGGTATTTATAAGACTGTTTCTTTTGGCAATACTCCATGACAAGTATAATCTTTTAATGCTAGTATCTTTTGTTTTAACGTTCTAGTTTCCTAAATGTGCGCTTGTTAAAAATTGTGTAACTCACTTGAAATCCCCTACACACACAGCAACTCATTTCAGCAGAACAGCTGTTAATTCTGGGAGAAATAACAACAGTATAAATTAATGTACTACAGATCTGAAGGCTCTGAAAACTACGCAACAATAAAAATAACTTAAATATACAATTTTACAGGGATTTGGTGACGCTTCCGGAGAGTACTGGCTGGGAAATGAGCTTGTTTCCCAACTAACAAACATACAAAGATATATTCTCAAAATCCACTTGAAAGACTGGGAGGGAAATGAGGCATATTCATTATATGAACACTTCTATTTGGCAAACGAAGCCCAAAAATACAGGTAAGTTGACTGCAAGATTTCAACCACTGGCCTGCAATGCTATCCCACACATCTAAGGCCGCGCTCATGGTTGCGGCAGCGCTGCGTGCGCGCGCACTTCCGGGACTCTTACCTGATTTCTTATTGTAGTTCCTTATGTGCCCGCTAGCCCTAGCATAGCGTGTCGACGCTGCTACATTTTGTCCTGACGAGTACATTTGTGATTTCAGCCAATGAGGGCGAATCAGCTTTGTGATGCTGGGGCTGCAGGAGTGTGCATGGTATCGCATGGCCGCGCCGCCACCATGAGCGCGGTCTTACTGTAAAGGTCTCCTTCTGTGCAATATTACACAAACGACTTTGCCTAGTTGCTTCTATACGAGATTGTAATGGAGTTCTCACACCATAGGGGGAACTAGCAATGGTGCAGCAGGTACATAGTACCAGGGCCCCTTTAACCTTAAGGGGCGCACTGCATGCTGTACAGGATAAGGGAACAGGGTTTTTCAGGCTCCCCGCTGCCCCCCCCCCCCCCCCTCCAGGGCCCAATAGTGTTCACACCGGGGCCCACTCTTATTAAATCCGGCTCTGTCTCACACCAAAGGTGTAAACACTCTTGTATGTATGTCTTTATTTATATAGCGCCATTAATGTACATAGCACTTTACAGCAGTAATACACGTGACAATCATATAAATAACAAATAATAGAAATAACATATAATGGGAAAAAGTGCTTCAAACATGTATGTATGTATGTTTTATTTATAAAGCGCCATTAATGTACATAGCGCTTCACAGTAGTAAAACGCGTGACAATCAAATAAATAACAAATAATACAAATAATAGATCATGGGAATAAGTGCTTCAGACATAAAAGTAACATTAAGGAAGAGGGGTCCCTGCTCCGAAGAGCTTACAATCTAATTGGTAGGTAGGAAGAACGTACAGAGACAGTAGGAGGGCATTCTGGTAAGTGCGTCCGCAGGGGGCCAAGCTTTATGTATCATGTGTATAGTATTAGTCACAGTGCTACTCATATGCTTCTTTAAGCAAGTGTGTCTTAAGGTAGATGATCTTAAGGGTGGATAGAGAGGGTGCTAGTCGGGTATTGAGGGGAAGGGCATTCCAGAGGTGGTGGGGAATATATTTTCTTGTTTATTTTCATTCAAACACCACTTCTAATGCTAGGATTTGAGATTTGTAGGCCCGCCTCTAACTTTATCTTTCAAAAACATGAGACCAAATGATATCCTACTGGTATTTTCAGTAGTAAATTGAATATGGTTTATGATAAAAGAATCACAAAGTCATAACATTTTAGGACTTCAATGACAAAGGCCAATGTTTACTAAACTGTACTAACCCTTACAGCATTGTATGGTCCATTACATTGGCTTAACACTGCTCAATAAATATGGCCCAAAATGCATTACCAAAGATCAAAATGTACATTCTTGCTTTAGGCTTGAAGATATAACTTGGTTCATATTTTTAAGCTATATTCCAGCCAATGTTACACTAAACTTTTTTTTAGCTAATAATTTAAATGGTTTTATTAAGTGGACAGCTTCAGAGTCACTGGAATGGTCAGAGCAGTTAATATACAGTACTATTTACTAACTTCATGGGTAGTTGCCCACAAATGGACAATCAGGAGCAATTGTTACAAATAGTTTCACTTAATCCTTTAGAATTAAGTTGTAATATATTGTGATCTTTTTTTAAGAAAAACCATTGCATGCTTACAAATTTAAAGGACATTCATGGGCTATTACCAGCACCCAATAGCATTGCTAGAAAAGAAATACCACAGATTAAGAGGCTAAAACAGCATTTCCTCTTGAAATATAAACAGATATTTGATGTGCCGTAAAAGGCAAGTTTATAAATAGCTGATGTACTGTGCTTTTGTAGCAGTGCAATTACACTAACACATGCGCATGTAAATCTGTCAAATAAAACATATAGAGACGATGCATAGAAACAAAACAACGCTTAATGTGTATAATTATATATAATACGTCAGCCGAAAAAACTATTTTTTAGAGAAAGACAATTATTTTTTGGGAGAATAAATGTATGTGGTTGAATCTATCTTTATTACCATATACAGCTTGGTTCTGTTTGAATGCAGATGACAATGCTCAAAGAAAATACTATAAACCTATAACCTAAAAGTGGTCATAATCGAAATGGGAAGCAGTGGTTTTCCAGCCCTGGGACCCCATGGTTTCTGAGATACAGATACATGCCTGTAAATGTACCGCTGGTACTGTCCCCTCCAGGGGAAGCAAAACAACTGTTCTAATCTCCCGCGTTGCGTGTGCCAATAGGAATCCGCAACATCTGTTGTGGCTTTCTATTTACCCACGTGACGCAGGGAATTTAAACTGATGAAGTACCAATCCTAGCATTCCCGGTATGTTTCTTGGGATCCAAGGAGTCCCCAGAGCTGAAATTAATGTGATTCACCGTCGGGGACACCCATTCTTCCCACACAAAGGGGTGATGAGGGGGAGGTTGCAAGTAATCTATATTATGAGGATCTAGTACACGGGTGGCAAACTCGTGTCCTCAAAGGCCACCAACAGGTCAGATTTTAAGGATAGCCCTGCTTCAGCACGTGGCTCAATCAGTGGCTCAATGAGCCACTGATTGAGTGGAGTCAACGAATGAATCACCTTTGTTGAAGCAGGGCTATCCTTAAAACCTGACCTGTTGGTGGCCCTTGAGGACTGGAGTCGGCTATTCCCGATCCAGTAGTTTAATTTATGAAGGTATACGCCAGTTATGTTACCCTCCAATTCACACATTGTGAAAGATTTTTTTTTTCCACGAATGCGAATCAACAATAGTTACTGCAGCTTCCGTCTCATATTGTCTTTCCGTTTTGTATTACAACAGGATTCACCTCAAAGGATATACCGGGACAGCGGGCAAAATAAATAGCATAAGCCAACCAGGAAATGATTTTAGCACAAAGGATGCAGACAATGACAAATGTATTTGCAAATGTTCACAAATGGCAACAGGAGGTAGGAACGGTTTTCTGATTCACAGTCTTCCTATTTTTACTGGCACTTGCACACAATATTATTTATCTGAAATTCTTCATGGCCTAAAATCCACAAAATGCATTTGTAGAAACGAAATCAGTCTCTATCCAGCGATTGGCAAAGTAAATGTCTTATTTATTTAAATTATGGATTGAACCACCATAGGTAGGGAGGGTCGTAATGTTTTATACTGTCGTTTGTATTAGAAAAAGGATTTTGCGGTTAGTACATTAAGAGATTAATTCTGTGTACGGCTTGGGCGGCTTTTGGACAATTGTCTCAATTATAGTCTATGGGGATTTCCGTCCAAAAACGTCTAGAGTGGCTGCTTCACTTTATATAGAATAATCACCTAAACCTTTTCAATGCCCAGTTGTGTGAGGTGTTGTGTTGCTGGATAATCCAGCAGTTAAACAACATTGCATTATATTTCAAACATTCGGTGAAGATGTTTAAATTCCTCTCACAGGTTCTCCAAGCCTTGTGAAACATCAGATTCAGTAGCCCTAATCACTATGTACAGTATATAGCCCTAATCAGTATGTATGTAATGTGTACATATATATGCATGCATGTATATATGTATATGCATGCATGTGATACCTCTTTCCTGTGTTGGATAACATTACAAACCTGTTCATTTGAACAGAGCTGACCCCTTGCCCAGCCCTGGGAAGCAGCTTAACATCATGTTGAATAGGACCCTGAGATTCTACATGCAAATGAGAACATTTTGTGCTTCACTTATTTATATGCTTTTCCTAACATTTCCTTGTGCTGCAATTTGGGGTTAGAGAAGTTTTAAGGCAGTTGCATATTTTCATGAATTGTCAGTCTAATGAAAGAGTCCTATTTATTTTACTAGAAGACCAAATCGGCCATATAACAACATTTACTTGTCATTACTTATTCAAATCGATAGCTGCTGACATTCAACGAAATGTCTCACCGACTCATCCCCACTTGTACATTTTAAGCCCTGCTGGCTACTCTGGCCAACCCCAAATCTTGCATTCAATTCTTCAGTTTATTTGTTGATGATCTGGGCTTATTCATTCGGATTCCCTTTCACCCACTTTTTTTCCCAACTAACCTTTCCCCTCATTTTATTCTTTTACACATTTTATAAAGGCAATATTCTATTGTACCTTATACATTTGCTTAAAATGCACAGTTCTGCATAAACAATACAATGTAACAATGGCAAACTGTGGGATAGTCACGAGAATGTGAAGAAAAATTGAGCAAATACATGTGATGCATTTTATACAACACTATGTTTCTACCCCTTTGTTTTTGAGTTTTACATGTTGATCACGACATCATTTCTTGTATTCCTCCCAAGGGATTTGCCTCCTTAGTATGAATTTTGTCCTATGCTAATTTAAGGGAAAGAATCACTTGTTTGCCTCAACTAACAATGGCATTGCCACTGTTTAATAAGGCGCACCCACAAAATATGGCCTACATTTATTCTAAAACACACACTTGCATATACTGTATTTAAACTCACAATATTGTATTGCCGTCATTTTTAGAAGCAATTTAACCAAAAGTTCTATCTACTCTGCTATATATTGGAATAGTACAGCTGCAGTTCCACTGCCAAGCCCAGAAGAAACATGGGTTCAGAGATGAAGTAAAATTGTCCTCAAGGATTGCTAAACAAAAATAAAACTATAAATATTTCATATATGTTTTTGAAACAAGGCTGCATCATACAATGAATGTGGTTATAACTGCATTAGGAAGGAACCGATGCTTTAAAGAACGAAGCCACTTAACTGCTTTAGGCCTTATTCGACATGTGACCGATTTTATATAATGAAGGCAAGTTGGATGCTATGTTAGCCAACAAGTGAAAAAAAAACAACAACTTGAAAACAATATATAAAAAGCTCAAGTAGTGAAGGGTCTATTCTCTAACTGCTGTGTTAAAGATTCAAGATGTCTAAACCAATATGGGTATGTACCTGAAGACAGAGCACACGCCTTTGAAACAAAAATAAGACATCAACCCCAATGTTAAATATGTTTTTTTATATGTACAGTATTGCTAGTTCAAAAGTAATTTACAGTAAAACTGGTATTCATCTTTTAACATACTTTGTACAACGCCTTTCCAATGCTTTTCTACTTACTTACAGGTTGGTGGTTTGATGCCTGTGGTCCTTCCAACCTGAATGGGATGTACTATTCATTGGGACAGAACACAAACAAGTTTAACGGGATCAAGTGGTACTACTGGAAAGGTTCAGGCTACTCTCTTAAGGCAACAACAATGATGATTCGACCTGCTGACTTTTAAATGTCACATTTTAATAGGATGTGTTGTATTGTACATTATACAAAGACAATTTGCCAAAGCATTAAAAAGTCACAGCTGCAACCTTGTTTTATTTCCATCCTTATGGAATCCATGCTACGATGCTTTGAAGTGGACCAGTTTGTTTTGCTTACCACCTTAACGTTGTCAACTACTCATGAGCATGGATATAGAAATATGCACAATAAATTTTGAACCCAAGGAACTGTAAGGCAGCTCTTGCCACGCCTGTGCTGTGCGTGAGCTTTGATTTGCATGTAAAGAACTGGAACTGTGAAGTACACAGACAAATACCTTGTGCCTTTCTGCAGAATTACAGATGCAGTTTTTATGTCCGTCTACCTGCAAACCACTTTGTTTTATGTTCTGTATTATGTAGTGTACATAGAATTGTAAATTAACTGCATACAAACAGATTTTTTTGATAACTTGTATTACATCAATAAATGAGAAAATGACAGATTATAATATTTAACCCTTTTTTTCTTGACCTTTTCTGGGCTATTAAGATTCATATCCGCTTATTGGAGAAGGCAGCATGTTAAAAATCACTATCAATTTCCTTTTGCCAATAACTATAGCCTACATGAACCTTTTTATTACACACCAGTTGAAAACAACCGTTTTGGTGGAGATCTAAAAGGAATCCAAATTTACAGCCAAATGGCACAATTTGTGTTATTACAACCTCTGTGAAGACTTCACTTTCTTTCCACAGTAGCTATGTAAAATATTTTGTATGCAACTGATTAAATGGCACATATACCAAAGGGCCCTGCTTTATGTTTAAATGTGTTTACAAAATACAATCTGTTTTCCGACATTTTGCATTGTTCTGTTCTACTGTTCATTCTGTTCTTATAAGCTAATCGGTATTCGGCATAGGTCTTACGGTTTTATACCGTATTGAGTTACTGGGATCCCCAATAAAGGGAAGCACGAAATGCACAGATGTTCCCGCTATATATAACCTCTTAAAATAAGTACTCTTAACACAAAATTGTGAGACCCAAATAACATATTGCAGGAGGCGATCACAAATATCCAATCACAATTTTGTAACCTGTGTATATTTTAGGTTGCCTAACAAACATATAATCAACTATATTGAATTATGTTGAAGTACATTTTAAATTATTTGTATAACAATGCATCTAAAAAAAACAAGCGCAGTGCAAAGGACTAAACGGTCTATTCTAGACCAGGGGTGCGCAAACTGGGGTGGGGGCGTGAGAATTTCCAGGGGAGTCACGGCGGTTACAGATGTCCCACGCTCTTCCCCAAGGCATTTAAATTAAATGCCGGGGCGACCGCATGAGGCCTCTAAGTCACTTACCTTGGCTTCTAGCGACGCGTCGTCATGGCAACATGGCATCAAATGACAGCGTGGGGTCATGAGATGTCATGTTACCATTGCAACTTGACATCACATGACCCAGCGGCGTCATTTGACATCAGAGCCAAGGTAAGGGGGGAGGGAGGAGGGACAGGGAGAAAAGTTTGCGCACCACTGTTTTAGACTTTACAATGCAGATACGGAGGCGAGAATTCAACCGCGATGCAGGGTATGATACACCAATCCGCCAGTTAATGCCGGACCAAATATTTATTTTGCATGGATCAGTGTGTGATTAACGTGGAGCTTAGCCGGATGCTGGGGTACATTGCAAATACATACCGGCCCTCCTCCTGCAGCGTTGCGTTGTCATGGCAATGCATCACCATGCGACTTCACGTTGTCACGGCAATGTGTTGCCATGTGACATCTCAGCGTCATTTGACATCAGATCACCATGACAATGCGATGCTGCAGGATGAGGGCCACTGCGGAGAAGGTAAGAGGCACCCTTCCACTCTATTCATCCCTCTTTCACACACCACACCCTCAGCTTTCTTACCTTGGGGTGAGGAGAGGTCAACGGGAGATTAAATCATGTTTTCATTATTGACGACTCCATAGCAAAATAGGAAAAACTACTGGAACTGCCCGGGAGCCAGGGGGTCACCAGACCAGGTTCACAATGGCTGCTTTAAGAATTGGCCATTAGTGAATTTCTAATTGGTATGTGTTCTATATATTCCAAAGCTGCTTTATCTTCAGGTCCATGTGACATGGAACAATTTGGGTGTCACATCACTAGAATATAAAAGAATTATAGAGTGCACTCCATAACCAATTCTTTTTGTTTCTATTGCTAGACCTTTATCTAGCCATAAAATAGAAACAATAAAAAATGTACACAGTATATATGCAATGTTGAACAAAATATATCAGATTCAAAAAATTGAGGGCAGTAAAATTCTAAACTAATTTCCTGCAAAATAATTTTTCTCTCATAGCATCAACTTGACTGTCAAAGGGGATAGTAATATTCACAGCTATCGGTGCAGATCTGGATTCCTGCACGGTCAGATTCATGGACTTATGTCCACTACATTTCAGAGAAGCCTTGTAGGTTTTGGAATTAAAAATGATAAGAGCATCTCTACTTGTTAGTACAGCAAAGATAGAGAACCTCTGAGCGTATCTGCATGTGTTTCATAGTCACCCAAACCAGCCTTTTTAACCACATTGTCATTGGTCATACAGTGGTTAAACTGCATATAAGGATTCAAGGTAGGGACATGCATGCCACAAAATGTCCATAGCTTAACCACTAATTGTGTCCTTTTAAGAAATTAGCTTTCTATTCAAAAGCCAACTCTCTTAAGTTAAAACGAGTTTGCATTAGTGCAAGAATCGGGTGGAGGAAGGGAATGATCATTGCTGTGTATCCACATAAAGAAGTACTGCGTATTCAAACCTTTTCTATGGTTTGCTATAAAATATAAGTCAGTCTAAACACAACAACTAGGAATGTTGTGCATTTAGTAAAAAAAACAAAGGTAACAACAAATAAAATATTTACCAAGGTTACGCTCAGTCCAGCATGATCTTTTCAGGAAAGTTGGGATTTAACATATTTTATAGACACACGTTTGGAAAACGTAATTCCAGTAAAACAAAATTTAACCTCAACATAATGGTTGACAATTCTAGGGTTTATTGATGATATTCATCAAACTTGTTCAATGTTTAACCTTAAAAAAATTAAGGTTTTAAAAATCGATAAGATATGCAAATATTGAAACATCTCAATCCCAAATGAAAACATGGTTATTTGTTCACATATAGTATGTCGAAAATACAATTGGTAACAGCTCCAGTGCATCTGAAGAGATTTCGACTCAAAAGCTTCATTACGATACAAATACCAAAAGAAATATCAAGTTGGTTCTTATCTTCCGATAAACAATTCATCCATATATGGCTGTAACGGAGCGCTCACCACAAACAGGACGTGACCGCGAGGCCGAGGTGGGGATTAAATAAACCGACCTCCAGCCGCGTGAGCGCGTCCGGAGTGCAGATTGGTGGTCGTTAGCCGGGTCGGAATTGGAGAGGTACGGATCGTCGTAGGTACTAGCCGGGGTCAGGGGTCGGATAGGTGTGGGTCGTTGTAGTACTTGCCGTGGTCAGGTGCGGAGATGGTCGGGGTTCCGGTACTTGCCAAGGTCAGACCATGAACGAAACAAGAACTGCGGATACAAGACACGGAGGCAGGGATTGCAGTAAGCACTTGGTACGCAATGAAGTATTATGCTCAGCCAATTTGCCAGATGGCTGGCTGTGCATATAAAGGAGGTTACACCAATGGTAGACGGGGGCGGAGTTAGGTCACAGGTGCAGGTGATCCGAGATCAGTGGGGATTAATCCCTCGTGTGTTCCTCGTGACGCGGCTTGGTGCGTTACCCCTGTCCTCGCGGGGCCTAAGCCTGAACCTGGAGGTACTCCTGTGTCTGGCGGCAGGGCGCCTGTGGGTAGCCCCCCTGATCTGCAGTGCATAGCCCGTGTCGTCACGGGGGCGGGACCTAACGCCGATCCTTATAATTGCCAAGTTATAGGGAATTGTATAACCTAGCAGATCTATTCTTTTGTGCACCAATTTGACCGTCAAAGATAATTAACAAAATAAGAGGCTGTTATTGTATGTATGTACGTCTTAATTTATATAGTGCCATTAAAGTTTATAGTGCTTCACAGCAGTAATACACATGACAACCATATAAATAACAAATAATAGAAATAACACATAATGGGAAGAAGTGCTTCAGACATAAAAGTAACTCTGCTCCGAAGAGTTTACAATCTAATCATTTATCTAAAACCCATGCCTGATTTTTTGGGATTGTAGATTACAGAGTCTTTAATATGATTTGTTTGTTTTGTATTGCATTAATTTAGCCCCTTATATTTTAAGCCAATGGAGAACATATACCTTTTTATAGCGGTTATACAAATCCATGTTAGCAGAATATTTCTGACCCTCACATTAATCTATGAAAGGCAAAAAATAATCTTAATGAGATTTTGGAATAAATGCCTTTAGAAATCCCCTAGACTTCTGGAAGAGTATTAATGAGAGAAGCACAAACTTGTATTGCCAAACAACATTCTGGAGGTTGAATAAATAAATATTAATCTAAATAAACATAACTTTGAAGAGTGATAAAAAAAAATTAAAACAAAAAAGACACTGGGAGTGGCTAAGAGAGAAAGGTTCAGGCTTTGGGCAAACAGATGCTTTTCCCTCTGAAGATAAATAGGACATAATGGTGGTTCTCTTACGCCTTGTGTTGGGGCTACCACCGAAAATAAATAATGACAGCAGATAAGGACCACTTGGGCCAACCTAGTTGGTTCATTGTCCTAAGTTTAAATGTTTAAAGTTGCAGATACAAATTACAATGACAAATGTCAGTTACATGTTAAAGTGATTAACATGTGAATAATAAAAAAGGAAAGTGAGACACCATATACTAATTTTTATTTAATTATTCAAAGCTGGCTTGTAAAACAAAAACTCTCTCTTTTCACGGGCAAACAGGACGGCAGATCCACTAATGTTCGAAAGAATCTCGATTGCAAAATCAGTTCAAAACGTACAGTACAAGACAGAACATTTCCCATCATTCCACAGCATTGAGCTACTGTACCCAGGGCCGCCAACAGGGGGGTCTGCCTGGTTTGGCATCCCGGGCCCTGTGAGTCAGGGGGCCCGGCCGCCCGGGTCCCCTGCCAGCCGTGCCCGATTTATAAAAAAAAAAAATATGGAAGAGTATTAATGAGAGAAGCACAAACTTGTATTGCCAAACAACATTCTGGAGGTTGAATAAATAAATATTAATCTAAATAAACATAACTTTGAAGAGTGATAAAAAAAAATTAAAACAAAAAAGACACTGGGAGTGGCTAAGAGAGAAAGGTTCAGGCTTTGGGCAAACAGATGCTTTTTCCTCTGAAGATAAATAGGACATAATGGTGGTTCTCTTACGCCTTGTGTTGGGGCTCATTATATGACACAATAGGTACTATATCAATTGTTAGTACCCTGGTACAGTGGTCTGGCTTATTATCATTTTGAGATATACCTGCATTTGAGCGCTTCAGCTATTTTCCCTATTGGCCTGTGTGACCTGGACATTTAAACTCCATAGAGATACCGTCACCACTATGTAGGTAAGTATATCTGGAAGAAGTGGGTCCCCAGTGCTGAAAGTAATGGAACCATGGAAACCCCTTTCTTCCATCCTATAACAAGAAAGAATGATGTAGTGCATGGTGTTTTGCTGCTTTAGGCCTGGGACATAGAGGAGCAAACAGCGTGAGCCACGCTCCTGCTCTGCCTCGCCTGCTCCAAAATGCTGCTTTTTCCTGTCCTTGCAGGCGAGGCAGTGAGTGCGCTCAGGGGGCGGGGTGGAGCAGAGGCGGAGGCGTGCCAGGAGGCAGAGCGGGAGACGAGGCTAGTCCCTCGCTCCCATTGGATGTGAGCGGTCACGTGACCGCTCACATCACTTCCCCGAGCGGCAAATTTGAAACCTGCCTGTCTCGGCAAAGTTTCTCAGCCTCCGCACGCATCAGCGCGCATGCGGAGGGAGAAACTATAGCCGCGCTGATGACAGATGCAGGGGCTTTGTGCATCTGCTCAGCGCGGCTCAGCGAGCTTTAAATTCACTAGGTCCCAGGCCTTAAAAGGAGAGCAGCTTCATACATGTGTACAAATGTTATTTGGTTATTTTAATTTTACAGATTATATCCCTAGGAATATTAGAATTTGTTATGCTTATGTTGCAATTTCTCTCACAAATCGTAGCAAAATCGATTAAGGCAACTGAAAAATGATTTTGTATCCAAGCACTTACAGCACAGATTTTACGATCCCATAAACCTGTTAACATCAGGAATTAAAGTCTCATTTGTGGAAAGGTTTCCAAATGATCTGTGATGACAAACATGTCTTTTACCTGTGTGTTTAATAGGCAGTTGTAATGACAATGATGCTGATAACATTTGGGTAACTATCAGATATCCTTTCCCCTCAAGGGAAGAATTCTAGTAACACATTGGATCTCACAATAAAAACAGACTTTGGCAGATTATCTACATTGTACAAACTTTGAAGGTCATAAAATCCTACATTCAGATATTCAGATCAAGGAACAAAAAAATCCCACAAAGTTCGTACAATTTATGCCAAGCACGTTCCTATGATACAGAATGAAATGATAGAATTACTGTATCTGTTTCAAATCAGTGTTCTGCTACACTGGCGACACACTTTATTCGAGCTTGGCTAGTCCCACGAATTCGGGTATACCCGGGTGTATTGAGGTTTGTGACTGTTTTCTGCCCGAGTGCATTGAGTTATTTTCCAAGCAGGGATTGAAGCATTTTATTCCCGCTGGCTGCAATACTGCACAGTATATATATATATACTGCATTACAATTCATGAATTTATGCCATCTGGTAGACACGCGAAGCATTGCAGCCTATTAAATCCTAATCATTATCATTTAACAGATCAGCCGCCCGTCAGCCAGGCATGAACCCAGGCTGGGAAGGCAAATGCAACGGGGCTTGTCAGAGGTGAGGAGCGGCGCATTCCAGGTATCTGCCAGGTACATACCGGGTATTTGCTCGAATAAAGTGTGTCGGTGCAGTATTAACGGTCAATGAAATACTAATTGGCTTTGGCACCGGTCTTATTGTTACATGTGAACTACAATCTGTAAAATGCTGATAAACACTCATACAATGAAAGCGTTTTCAAAATTGAGTGACCTCACTTCATATCTCTCATTGTCAGAGATGTGCTCTGGCTGGCATCATAGTAATTCTCTGGTCTTTTACTTACAGTACCAATTTCTTGAAATATAAATACAGTGTCTATGAATTATCCAGGCTTCTCTCCTCTACTTTCTGACTGTTGATTCTCTCATTTACTGCCTATCTCCAACAGGCACTATCCAAGTTCCTGCTGCATCCTTCTCTCCTTCTACAGATGTGACATATCTCACAAGGTAACACAATATTCCAGTAGGACTCAGAAAATCACAGTTGCCATGGGATTCAGTGGCAATGTTGGTACAGTATATCACCATATATCATATTAGCATAACACAAAGAAAAATATGAATCACGCTAAAGCTGTATTTTGAGTCATATACTCTATGATTCTTGGCAACTCTTACACATACTTGTTACAACTCCAAAGTCTCAGGTACTCTTCCGTCGCATATCTAGGAAGAAGGAATGGCTTAATGAGTGCCGTTTCCAGGCCTCTCACCTTGCTCCCAAACTTATTCCAAAGTTCTATCCAAGTTCGGAACAGTTTCAGGATTTAAAATTAATCAATCCAAGTCAGTGGCATTAAATATAAATCTACCCAAAGATGTAGTGAAGCTTTTGCAGGTAAACTTGTAATTCTCCTCTTGAGAAGATTCCCTCCCTTACCTCGGGATTAATATTACCAGCTCATTTGCCACTCTGTATAAATTACCCCCAACTAATCGAAGGTATAAACGAGAGATATGGAGGCCTGGAAAAAGAACTGTATATCCTGGGTTGGGAAATTTATATCAGTTAAGATGAATATCTTGTCCAGGATATTATATTACTTTTCGGGCTCTGCCCATTCCAGTCTTCATTAAAGATCTAAAGGAGTTGAAAGTGTGTATTTCACGTTTTATCTGGGATGGCAAATGCCCCAGAGTTCAGTTCTCGGTCTTCCAAAGACCTTCAGATAGGGAGGGGCCTGGCAGTCCCAAACCCACTTAAGCATTACCAAGCCTCTAGGTTGAATCATACCATTCATTGAAATTCTACATAAAACTCAGAGGGCTGGATTGATAGAGGACAATCTCTGCTCCGAGATAAGTACAGGTAATAACTCTCTCATTTGGTTATCTCGCAAAAATAGACCAGCAAACTTTCCCCACCATAAAACACTCACTTTCCTTATGAAACTGACTCAAATCTAGATATGGCCTCTCCTCAAAGAACTTGGGTATGAACCCTCTGTTCAACAATCCACAATTTGCCTCTGGGATGTCAAGGCTACCTTTTGACATCTGGGTTAAAGATGGCTTCACCAGAGTTGATAACCTCATTGAGGGATCTCATTTCAAGAGTTTCATTGATCTAAAGGACGGAGTAAAATTGCTCCCCTCAGAAATGTTCAGTTTTCTATAACACAACACAATGAGAGGGGGAATGTGTAAACCGCAGTTTTCTATAAGTTAAAAATGTTATGTCTATCCATTCCTCTCGTGCCCCCTCCTCTATCACCTATTTTGAACTTCTACACAAGTCTAGATATTTAGAGTATGGGCTGATCTCACAGTTATACAAAATACTAATGAATAGCAACCATACCAACAAATATGCGCACATGTTGAATTGGTAGAAACAATTAGGAGTTACAGAACATTAGATATAGACAAGTGGAACATCATACTGTATGTGAAGCAAAAAGCTCAATTTGTACAACTCTCAAAGATAATTCGTACAAGATGCTATTTAAGTGGTATATAAAGTGGTTAACTGTTAAATAACATGCAATTAGCAGAGAAAGATCTCCCCTATGCTTCAGAGGCTATGGGCAAATGGGATCAATAACACACACCTGGTGTGTGCACCTCTATGGAAACAAATGTTCACTTTGGTCGGTACGGTGATAACAAGACCCTCGCACCAGATCCATGGTGCGCCCTGCTAGGGAGACCTCCAGAGGGCCCATCCAAATGCACTTTTAAAGTAGCCTCGCATATCATTCTAGTGGGAAGATGGAATAAGCAAGAGGTTCCTGACACCAATACAATTAAACGTAGCGTGTGGTACATTCTAGCTCTGGAAAAAATCACGGCTTCCCTGAGGGAACCCCCCCCCTGAAATTCTCATCAGTATGGGTGCAATGGTTAATTCCAGAGAGGGGAGGAGGCCAGAGCATGGTATAGATTTGATACTGTGCTCGTTACAGCAACGAGCACACTGATCCGGTAGCAGTCATGGACTGATGTGAGTACATCTCATTTATATTTGTGGGAGCTGCCCCAGGTCCAATTGATCACACGTTGCTAGATTCATTAAGGGGTCTAGGAGGGTCCCAGGACCTTTCCCTGACATCCCTTATTTTCCTAGCCAGATCTTGTTCCAACTAGGGGTTAATGCTAAAAGCCCCACACAGAATATCATCATAGATCCGGATGCAGCATTTATTTTCACAAGTGGGTCATATGCTTTGCAGCACTAGTAATTGAGGGTCTACCTCAACATTCAATAGATTTGATACTGTGAGATATATTAGAGTACGGGAGCGCAATTTTTTGTAGCTGCGCCCCCTGCCTTCCCCCTGCTGATGCTCGCGCCCCGTCCCTTACCTTGAAACGGCGTCAAATGACGCCGCAGGGTCATGTGACATCACGTGACCTGCAGCGGCATTTGACGCATGTGACGTCATGTCACATGACCCCGCGGCGTCACATGACACCGTGTTGCCATGGACACGAGTGATGCCGGCAGAGTCAAGGTAAGTATAGCGTTGCAGAGGCCTCGCACGATTCCCCGGCATTTAATTTAAATGCCTTGGGGAAGAGCGCGGGGCCCTTGCAACCGCCCGCGGCCCCCCCAGAAAAATCTCCACCCCCCACTTTGTGCAACGCTGTATTAGAGGGTGAGCAGCAGCAATGCAACCTCTGCAATTGGTTTCTTAGATAAGTTTTAGCGAAGCCGCTGGTGTGCCAACGAGTCCAGAACTGTTCATATTTCCGTCAACATGTTCTTCTTTTCCTTAAAATATTACTTGTCACCCCCCCCCCCATATGCTGTAAGTCAAAAAATGTTATATCATATAATTGAATGTATGATCATATTCTCCCTGTACCCCATGACAATTACCTAATAAACAGTTGGGAAAAAATTAATTGCCATATTTTTAGCTTTCTATCCCTCATCTATGAATGATGTGTTTCCTGTACCATTCAAATGAATGGGAGTGTGTGCTAAAGGTTAGAACCCTTTGGTGAATCTGGGCCTGTCCCACATTACTACTCTACTGCATTCCAGTCACTACTAATTCCCTAATACTCCTCACTACCTGCTTCTTCATACTTTCTTGATTTCAAACTTTGTAATGCTTTTCCATCTCTAAATTCCATATGTCAAAACTTATATTGCTACTTTTCTTGCTAATCTTTATTTCTCATACCCATATATGGTTTTACTGACAATTTATTTTTTAAAGCACTTAGAGTGAAGACGTAATCAAGTGTGATACAGGTCCTCGTAGGATCAATGGGCGCTAACCCCTATCGCACCTTAGTGAAGCCGAATGCTCATCCCAAGTATCGTTTCTCATCACTCTATGAAACATGGATATTACATAAAGATAACAGGATTACAAGCTGCAGATGGAAAAAGAAGGTCTCCGCAATTAAAAGCGGTAATCTCTCATGAAAGTTCTATAGACTACATATAACTCACGCATGTAGCCTATAGTCTGCAGTACACAATATAGCTGTATCGTAGCTGCATGTTCTACATTTTATCAAATACAATGCTTTGTAGCCTTTACATTTACATGGCAATACGGTAGGAAGCACGCAACATATTTAGTACTTTTGTGGAACATATGTGCATTACTGAGAAAAATGTCAATGACCGTAATAAGATTAACATTATAAAACTGCTTGTTTAAAAAAATATAATTCGCAAAAAAAATCTATGTTCTGTACCATACCACTTGTGTTTAAAAAAAACAAATGTAACTTTCAAAGCGTGGTCATTTAAAAATAAATATATATTTGTCCAATGCAAATGAGCCAACATAGCTGCACTGATTAAAATAAATCTTATTTGCACATAAAATACAAAATTTAATTGAATTATTTTACATCCAGAAGGGTTTTAGTAGTTTTAATTTAAACAATAGCTTTGGTGAGCCACGTGATCACATGAAAAGTACATTGTGGACTTGAGATCAATTAAAAAGCTTTACACTATGTTCCTCCAGTTTCAAGAATGAATGTGATCCTTGAACACATGTAAGTCCAGTTTGCAGTTTATGATGCTGAAGGACTCACAGTGTACAGTACTAATGAAGTCAAGATGCAGAAATAAAAATGATGGCCTGATTCCACATTTTTACCAGCTGTACTGTGCCAGAGTTCATACTATGCAGAAGCAAAGACAGAATCAAAGCACCATACATACTTCAGAAAACAATTGTTATATCGCAGACGACAAAGCTCTAAACAAATCAATGGAAGATATTACTTACAGTTCCCAAACGTTATAAACTTTTATACTATAATAAAATGTCAGGACAAACTTCTGATTTATTATTGCTTTTTACCTATTAAGTGAATGTCTTAATGCCTTCATTCAATGGTGTCCAACTCCAGTCAATGACTGAGCCACTGATTGTGCTACCTGTGCTGAAGCAGAGATATCCTTAACATCTGACCTGTTGGTGGCCCTTGAGGACTGGGGTTGGCCACCTCTGCTTTAATTAAATGCACCATATAATATAGGTTGTTTTTCAGACGTTTGTTGAAAATGTGCTTTAAGATTTCCATTCCCTACTTAATACCTACAACCTCTCTACCAACAAATGATAAGATAACCAACTGTGATGTGACACTCCAATACATCAAATGTATACAACCAAGCATTAAAAACTTACAGGAGCTGCAGGGAAATGGTCTGACAGTTCATACGGTTCCTCTGGAATCCAGTGTCCATGCTCCAAAGACCACAGCACCTGTAATAAGATGAGCATTGCTTAATATCTATGGACCTTTATATTACAATTACATACTACTGTTATAATGTCCTGAAACAAAATTCATGGGTTTAAAGTCAGTTTGCACATTCTTTACACTATGCCTTAAAGCAGCAATCCATGCTGCTGATAATTAACTTGCTTGAATTTGGGTCTTGCAGAGGTTGATCCATGGTCCCCAGATAGTCAGGGGACGTCAGAATCCCGGTAAAAATGTATTTAAACCATTTTTCTAGTTTTTCCCGATCGCCCAATTACTACAAACATGGTGGCTATGTGGCTTTCTTTTTTTTTTAAAGAAAAAAAAAAATGCCTTTATACCAGGAACCGGGCATCTCTGGTGGTCGTGGACATACATTAATTTTGCCTCGTGATATGTCCAGTAACCTACTAGAGATACAAATAAATAAACAAGATGCAAAATTAAGAAACTCTATATAACAGCGGTTTACACTCTAATCTTGTACACTTTCTACCAACCATGAGTATATTGTTCTGCAGCTTGAACGGACAAACACAAGTAACCAATCTAATGCTACTTGATGCAAAACAAATGATCAGTCCCACATACAGTACCAGGTAAAATAACAAACATGTCTGTGTACTATTACTCACTTAAAATAAAATGTTCACTAATTTATTCCTTGTAGAAAATAATTCACATTTAATTAATACATGTTTTGCCATTTGCCTTTACCTAATGATTGCAGCATAATTTACACAAAACATTGGAAGTGAATGCGTATTAAAAAATATTTGCCTACACTGTTTGTAGCAGGGTACACTCCCTTGCCTCCTCCCTGGCAGTGGTCCTGTCGCGTGGGAGGGTTTAGTTAGCTGTGTCGGCCATGTTGTGGTTGGCGCAGCCACATACATATGGACTACGTGTAAAGCAGCGGCCATCTTGAGGTTGGCGCTGCAAGAGGAGGAGGTCCTCTCGTTCAGGATATCCTCGGCAGACAGGAGACGGCGTGGCATTCCTGTCGGAGTCGGCAAAGGGAGAGGTAGTGTCCGGGGAGCTAGTAAGCCCCCTGGACTGGGCCAGACCCGTTCCCCATAGGCCCCAGATAGTTTCCCCTACACAGTAGTAGATGTATTTCAGGGCCGGCCCATAGTAAGGGACTTGCCCCTTTAGTGTGCGGACGACTCAGCGGAGCAAATGGAACCGCAGCGTGAGGATTCCCCAGGCCTGGCGGAAAAAACCCTGCGGTACTACCGGACGGACGTAAGGCGAGAAGGGGATTGTGTTTGAGCCCTGCATCTTGGGACACCGCTTGCAGCCGGTCTACAAATCCCCTGGTTTACTTGAGTAAGCCAGGAAGGTACCACCACGTGCACCAACACTCCACGGGAGGGTAGCACTGCCCTCACATATATTTGGGTGGGACTGTTCTGTGGATATCGGGGTCTAGGTGCCCAGTGCACCTTCAGTCTTGTGGGGGATACTGTTACTAGATCTGTATTGTGTTATCTGGAGACTATGGGATCATAGTAAAACCCGGTTGTACATATTTCTTGTTATTGTGGTTATTGGAGGTATACCAAATAGGTATACTGGTTCCCGTGAGGGGCTATTCCACCAACGCAGGGATCCTCACAGGTGCAAATGCTGCACCAGCCACCCCAGGCTACCCCAAGCGTGGAGGCTTAGGCCTCTTGTGAGCCTAACAGGTAGCACCTTAACACATTTAACACGCATATCTCCCTGAGGAGGAGGGAAGGGGTGTTACATGTTTATACAAAATGTTTACAGTTCCATCTAGAGATTAGAAATCATAAATGCCTTCTGTAAAGCATTTAGTTACTATGAAAACAAATACGTAGCAAACAAAAATACCACTTGTGAGCATATTCACATCTCAGACCGATCTGCAACCCTGCTTTTCACCATTATCTCTTAGCATACAATGTTTCCACTGCAACCAGGGATTCTGGGAAATAAAGGACTAAAGAATACAAATCCTCAAAGGAATGTTTAAAAGCACTCAAGAACAGAAAACAATTAACTTAAAATGATCAGGCCTTGAAACTGATATGGGCTTTCTCCTCGAGTGTTAATTTTACAACATATCCCCTTCTCTCCCCCCCCCCCTCCCTGCTGCCCTTCTCCCTCTTCCCCCTCTCCACTTCACACTGCTGATGGATGCTTGGTCCTATTTATCACTATCCTTTCGTCAATTTATTGCCCTGTGTTTATTTACTATTCCTCTGCCAGTCCTTCACTGCCTCATTTGCCTTAGATTGTTATCTAGGATTTTACATCTGTGTTTAACAGCATCTTTGTAAATCACTTTTGCCAGAAGAGAAAAAAAACTCTTGAAAGCTTGTCTTATCAATTGTTAGCGCCAATAAAAAAAAAGGTGTCACCTAATACTGAAGTACTTATTTAGTCTGCACTATAGCATCTAGACTAACACCACTATTTCTATTTAATACAAAGTATCCAGAAAGTGTATCCCATACTCCCCCACAGTTTGCTTTCTTCACAATAAACTTATCTGTTAACTGTAACATATTCCTTTTATTCAAACTCAAAAGTAGTAATATTTTTTTAATAACCTTTGCTAAAATGTAATACATTTCTTGAAAAATAAATGGCAAACCAAATTTGACACCCCTGGTTTATAGCTTACACTTCTATACAAGCCTTTGAACTTAGCATTGTATTACAGTAGCTCGCCCTTCTTAAAATTTAGCCTGATTGTTTATTTTTAAAAGTATAATAAATATAGTATAAAATATAGTCAATATTTATGTGCATCATAGGTGCTATACACAACTTGAGATATAGTTTTGTGCTGTCCAGCAGAAGCCAAATTAATTAGTAATATATCTCAGTACCTATTACCATTAGCCTCTCTAATGAATCTAACTTTATAAATAACCATAAAATAAAAGACTACCCCCTGAAAAAAATAAAAAGAACCTCAGAGATCGTATTCAAAATGTTACATAGATACTAGAGAGAGAATACCATCTTTAACCTTCAGTTCTAACTCCCGGTTCCCTAATGTAGATACACACACCAGTGAAGTGACTGGGTATAAATCTCCCACAGGTGAAACGCAGTGGCTGCCAAATCTTGGTCCAATAGGAAGCTGCAACATCATCGGTTATAGCTTCTTATTGGAAGGCCATTTAAATCCCCTTTAAAAAACATTACCGGTAACTTCACCCGAAAGCATCGTCGTAACCCCGGGATCCCACCAACAGGGCAGGATTTAAGGATATCCCTGCTTTAGAACAGATAGCTCAATCAAAATGACTAAGCCCCTGATTGAGCCACCTGTTCTTAAGCAGGGATATCCTTAAAACCTGATCTGTTGGTGGGACTTGAGGACTGGAGTTGAGAACCCCTGGATTAAAGGAACCTTGAAAATGTAACTTTTGACCGACGCCCCGTTGATGCTTTTATGATTTCATCTTTTTCCTACACGTAGTCACTAAATCTGCCTCTGCAGAGGAGAGGATCCTCGCCGCTATTAGTGACAACACACAAGCCAATGGAGTCCTATGATTTCTCTAACCTCTCACTTTGTAACTCACTTACTTTGACGTTAGGGGGTAACCTGGCGGTCAAATAAAGGTTAAGCCCGTTTTGGTTACCCCTGATACGTGTATAAGGGTCCAAGACAGTTAGCTCTTGGGCCCAGAAACATTTTATCTTTTCAATGCATCACCTGTAATAAAAGTATTTTATGTATTTTTCCCCTTTCCGGGCATGCCAGCGAGCAGGGATTGCTAGGGTATGAATTTCAAGGGGGGTTTTGCGGAGGAACCGTCGACAGAATGTGACTAGTAGGTTGGGGTCCAGAGTTGTCGGTTCATGCCTGAATCATGCCTGATTCTCGGATACATGTAGGTACATTTTCCCGGCAATATTCCCCCTTGAAAACGCAAGCACGACTCACCACTAGGGTACCCTGCTTCAGCATAGCCCAGAAAGGAGAATGAGGCACAGGAATGAACAGGTATCCCTGTAGCTGAGGGATTCACTAGATTAAGGGGGGTACCCCAGCTAGTGCTAAGGTAGTCAGGAACCAGTGTAGGGTTTGTGGGTGCCCCAACCATATATAAGGTTGAGGGGGGACTCAGAGTCCAGTATGAGTCCAAAGATAGAGTATGGGGAATAAGGCAGCTAGGAATAAAAGTACAACATCTTTCTTAGTCTATCCCCTGTACTCAGATACTCAGAAGTATATTAAAACCATACACCTTAGTGTATTCAAATATAATTTATTTAATGTACTGTAATGTGCTTTTACATTCAGAACCCATGTCCAGACAGGCTGCCCAAGCTAATCCATAGGCACCGGTATGTCTGCTGGACATCGGACTTCAAAGCAGTCAGAGGATGCCAGAGGTGAGAAAAGCATTTGGTCAACGGGGGAAGGACCAGGGCCGGAGATCAATGGCAGTCGTAAGGCAGCCACATGCTCTGCCAGACCTGGCAGAGTCTGTCCCAGTGGGTGCCATTGAGATAGCCAGGGACGGAGGTGGCAAACTTGTGCATGTCCCATTGCAATTTCAGAGTTCCCGCTAACCCGGCTTTTCTAGCTGGCATGGCTCGGATTGTCTGGTGGGAATTTCCCCACACGATGATTGGCTGCTGAGTTTTGTGAATGAAATTCAGAATACTATAAATAAACTGTGAGCCAATCAGATGGAGTTCTATAATAGTAAGAGCGCAGACGGGCTTTTCAAAGTTGCTCTTGCGCGAATAGCAAAGCAACCAGCTTTGATTTCAAGCCAGAAAAGCCTGACTGCTTGATTCTAAATCCCGACTTTTGAGCTCAAGTTCTCAAAATCGAACGTAGCAAACACAGCTGGGATTTGATGCCGATTTCAGTTCCAGAGGATTGTCAGTAACTCGCGGTCAAGAAAGTCCAAGTTCTCAGAAGAGAAGGGAGCGGTGGCGTGTGGAACTTCATGCCGATTTGAGTTCCAGGGAATTCCGGGCTAAGTCCTGGTCAGGGTAAAACTCTTATTTAGAGTTCCCTGCACCTAGGAAAGTCTAGTTTTCGACCCCCCAGTAAGTGTATCTTTTCGTCTGTATTTTGTGTTCCATTGTGTGTAAGTGAATTTGTGCGAATAAACTTCATTTCATTATCTTGATTTGCTCAATGAATGATCCTGGTAAAAAGGTGTAAATCATCTGGTCTCCCGTGACACGTACACTAAAAGTTTTCTTACCTTCAGACTGTAAGCCCTGCTGATCAGCAATCTGCTTACTTGAATCAGTATGTGATAATATATATTTGGCATGGTGTTCATTTAAATTTGTAAATAATGTATTGTCTTTCATATCTTGATTTTTCATTGTGCATTGTATAGTGTATAGTGTTGTGGAATATGTTGGTGACTAATGAACAGCAATACTTATTACAATGTTTATAATAGATCTGTGAATATCTGCATTTTGTAAACTTCATGGCATATACACTTACGTACTGTTCTAATTAATACGCCAGGTACAATAACTTTAAATAAAATACAAGTATGCATATCCTAAGAAAATAAGTGTCCATGGGATAAGAACATATTTTTGTCATAATGGATTTTCATATCGTAATTAGAGCACTACAAAAGCAAGTCCATGAGGTGAAAAAAAAAAATGTGAAGAAGTAATCTTTGTAGTATTCTTTGCTCCAAAATTGTATGCCAGCAATGCTTTAAGTAGTGTTGACATTAGTTGTTAATCTGGCTAAGTGTCTATCATCAACTAGGATATCAAATGCTACAACACAGCAATTGCTTGCCACTGTTTGCACTAATGTGTGTTTAAAGCCGCAGTATCAAAAGACTCCTAACTTTGGATACCACTGAATAGCTTTGGTTGATTGAGGGTTTCTACAAATTGCATTATATAAAAATAATGTAGCATTTCTATATTAACCTGATGAAACCCAGTACCCATCACCTCAACCTTATGATGACAAACTCTTAAATGTGATTGCCCAACTTAACACTGTGATAAAGTTAACAGTGATTGTATGGACTTTACTGCTGTCCAGAAGAGTGGGCTAGCAGATTTACACCACAGGAGAGCATATGTATTTCTCATACTAGGTAAAATTCACTGTGAGAGTTACCTATGTATATAATGCATTTTATTATCTTTGCAGCAAATATCACTTGTGAGCACATTCACATGTCTCAGACAGGTCTGCAACCCTGCTTTTTACAATGATCTCTTAGCATAACAGGGCTTCCACTGCAACCAGGGATTCTGGGAAATGACATAACTGGTACCACAAGATACTAGTTGTCACCAAACAGCTTAGGGAAGATCAGAAAATTGACCTAAGAAAGAGACATAACTCCTTTAAAGTCAAGTTATTCTCCTACCCTCAGATGGGGTGGGGAAAAGGTGTTACCCATAAGTAATGGCTGTTATGGAGGGATGCAGAAGAATTGAAATTTTCTTACATTCTCTCCGAAAATCACTCCCTCAACCAAATGCAAGTCAATGAAGACAAAGATATCTCTCACATTTCTTACTAATTCTGTCTGAACAAATATGTATTGTACAAAATAAAAAAATAAGGGGACACCACAGAGGCCATTGCTATAGATCTATGTTGTTTGGTATTATTGGGTGTACTTGATGATAACTTAAGGATATTGCACTACAGTATATTGGTAGTGGGCAGTTTCCTGTTTTGCCTTCTGTTATATTATTGGGGTTGACCAAATTTATTCAGATTTATATTCATTCTATAAAACAATTTTTTTTATCACACTTGCCATTTTAAACATATTTCACATGTTGTCACTTGCTTTGTGATGCAATAACGTTGTGGGCTATTTGATGCACACCTCTTCTGCCTGAATGGAAGTTTTCAGTTGCTGGGAAGTATGCTCAACCTTCCAAGCATTTCAAGAGGAGTCCGCTGCTGTACAAAAACATTCTACAAATCTAATGTAACCATGTATTTTATTGTCATCAAAACTCTGTGCCCAGGACATACATGAAAACGAGAGGTATCTCAATGCATTATTTCCTGGTAAAAAACATGTAATAAAAAAAAATAATTAAGCAAGTTAAGCAACTCAACAGCACATAATATTTTCATTGTTGAAAGTCTGATAGACCAGTAACAGAACAGTATAATAAATAAATATTTGCCATAACATTTTATTTTTATAATAATACTAGCTGATATACCGGGCGTTGCCCGGGATGTAAATCCATAATAGGTAGAATTATTTATAAATCGTGGAACAATAGGTGACTATTTGTTGTAAAGTTTGGATAATAATGTTGAAAAGAAAGATGGAAGAAAATGTAATACGATGTTGTATAAAAATGGTTTATTGTAAACACACCACAGTACAATGTATATTTTGGTGACATAAGTGATGTGAAAATGTGAGGCGTGTGTCCTGCTAGGGTGTGAGCGTGTGTGAGGTGGCGGGTGGGTGTTCAGTACGGGTGGCGCGTGGGTAGTGAGTGCTGGCTGTGGGTCGGGGTCCTGCTAGGGTGTGAGGCGGCGGGTGTGTGGCGAGTGCGGGTGACAGCTGGTCAGTGATATTGTTGCGTAGGGGCAGGATGCGGCAGGTGTGTCGAGTGTGTGGGGTGGGTGAGAGGCGGCGGGTGTGTGTCGAGTGTGGCGGGTGTCTGTTGAGTGCGTGCGGCGGCTGTGTGGCGCAGGGGTGTGAGCGGTGGGCGGGTGAAAGGCAGAAGTGCGGGTGGGCGAAAGGCAGAGGCGGGAGGGCGGACGAAAGGCGTTGAAGGAGGGGAGGTGAGGTCGGAGGGGTGGTGAGGGGGGGTGGTGAAGGGGCCGCGGAGGGGAGGTGAAGGGGGGGCGGAGGGGAGCTGAGGAGGATGGGTGGTGAGGGGGGGTGGTGGGGGATGGTGAGGGGAGGTGAAGGGGGGGTGGTGGGGGATGGTGAGGGGAGGTGAAGGGGGGGTGGAGGGGAGGTGGAGGGGAGGTGAAGGGGGGTGGAGGGGAGGTGAAGGGGGGGTGGAGGGGAGGTGAAGGGGGGGTGGAGGGGAGGTGAAGGGGGGGTGGAGGGGAGGTGAAGGGGGGGAGGTGGAGGGGGGGTGGAGGGGATGTGGAAGGGAGGGGAAGTGGAGTGAGGGGAGGGGAAGTGGAGTGAGGGGAGGTGAAGGGGGGTGAGGGGAGGTGAAGGGGGGTGAGGGGAGGTGAAAGCCGCTCACTCACCCGTCCGGCCGCTCACTCACCCATCCGGCCGCTCACTCACCCGTCCGGCCGCTCACTCACCCGTCCGGCCGCTCCCACGTGGATCTGAGGCGTGAGGCAGCGTGTTGTGGCCGCTCCCCCGCTGTGTCCCGGGTGCGCGCTCGCTCGCTCCACTCTCCCGCTGACTGTAGCGGCGCCAGGGGGGGGGGGTGGTGGAGGGGAAGTGAGTGAGGGGAGGTGAAGGGGGGTGAGGGGAGGTGAAGGCCGCTCACTCACCCGTCCGGCCGCTCCCTCACCCGTCCGGCAGCTCCCTCACCCGTCCGCCAGCTCCCTCACCCGTCCGGCAGCTCCCTCACCCGTCCGGCAGCTCTCAAGTGGATCTGAGGCGGGAGGCAGCGTGTTGTGGCCGCTCCCCCGCTGTGTCCCGGGCGCTAACTCCGCTCCCCCGCTGACTGTAGCGGCGCCGGGGGGGGGGGGTGAAAGCGCGGGAAACAGGGAGAGGCGGAGGAAGAGGCGGAGCCTCCGGGACCGGCAGGTAAGAGAGCGGGAGATGTGCTGCTAACACTGTGAGCCCCGCTAATGTATGTAACACCCCCCCCCCCCAGTGTGTGTGTGTGTGTGTGTGTGTGTGTGTCTCCTTCACTCCGCCTCAGGCCAATGAGAGGTGTGCGGGGGCGGGCGGGCGGAACAAGGGAGCAATCTCATTGGCCTGGCCCAAGGTCCAATGAGATTCCCGCTAGGGACACGGGGAGGGACACAGGGAGACACATACAGACACGGACACATAGGACACTTTCAGAAATATATAGTAAGAAGATTCAAATATGTCGTATAAGGAAGACAGACAATAAAAAGAACAGATAGGTGCTGAGGGTTCACATATGGGTGGAGGGTTATGAGGGGAGGTTTGGAGGTAACTTTCTTGCATCAGTAGCAAAGCTGGATGCTGGGGTTCAGATATGGGACATGGGATGAGACCCTAAAAGTAAAGATCTTATTTGTCTGGTTTCGAATGGAGTGAGACACTCCCTTTACTCTCATAATATTTAAGAAGGTTATTGTTTGGCAATATATGTAGAACATGAGTCTCATTCACGTACAGTATACACGAAAGCTATTAAAAACAAGACTTGCTTCTAATAAGTGAAATTGCGCTTTTCAGTCAATGACACTACCTCCTAATGACCGACAGGACCTCCTAATTGAGTGAGACTGCAGATGGTCAGAGTCCTTACCCTTGTAGAGAGTAATCACCCTCCCCCTGCAGAAATATGAACCTGGCATGGCACTAGCACATACAGTACTGTGCCCAACACGCTCAGCCCTCTTCACGCCTTCAAGCTCCTCACTAATGAATAAGTAAAGCAGAGGGTGACCCTGGGCAGTGAGTTCCGTTTTGTCACACACAGCATGAAGTGGCATGGGCCCTGGGCTGACTGAGCACGTCTGCTCAGAAACTGCCTTAATCCCGCCTTTTCATTGGCTATCCGTAAAGCAAGGGAGAATGGCCTCCCCCAGCCTATCAACATTGACAAAAGATTTTGATTCTGAGAACACAGGAAGCACGTGCAGCTCAGCGTATTGATAACATTTTTTAAGGGACAATGAAAACTGATATAAGCAAGTACACAGCTTGGAGGCTGTTACACCGTGGGAAAAAAATACCGTAGCGGCCAAAACAGTAGAATTGTAGGGTCTGACATTACAAAGAGTGACACTGCTTTTTCTAGGTTGTATTTTCTAAATTATGTCTGTCGTGTGAATAAAATTAAAATACATTCTTCCAGACCAAAAAGTGTGTGATAAAATAGGCACCATAGAAAAATATGTTCCATGACAGCAAATGATTGTTTTCAAAGTTTGATTGTCCTTGCAGATGTATACAGACACACCACGCACATCTAGTGTAGTTCGGGCCGTTTTTTTCCCCTCTCACTATACTATGCAGTAGGAGGTCAATTTTTACCTCTAGCATTTTTCCATGCTCGCCGATTATCAGAGAAGATAATAATTTTTTTTGTTACAAGACCCATTGTAGACTGCATGGTAAATCGCTCTTCTCTACAGAGTGGGGAAATTGAGAATAAACGGTGGAGTTGCCATGTGAATACTCTACTGTCGGCTTTTGGGCATTTTAAAATAAAAATTACAGTAAAAAGAGCTAGGAAGAAAAAGAAAAAAAAGTTGGATAATTTGTTTTAATCGAGTCATCAACCGAGCTTACTTGCATAAGAGGTCATATTGGAGGGAACTGAACCTTGAACAAGCTGTTTTGACCAAAGAAAGTAAAAACTGCAGGACGTGTTATGCCAGGTGAATGTGTTTGGCCATGTTGTGTTCTCCAATAGACAGTACTTATCAGCTAATGCTTTAAAAAAATGAATCCTTTTTTTGGTAGTGGAGTGGGTAGGTAATAGTGAAAATTAGAGGATTTATTTATTTAAGAGGAGTGCTTTTGTCCTCTGTCAAGATGCCTTATAGTCAATGTTACAGATTGGCTTGCTAGGAGCTTCCTGGTGGCATTTTAAATTCCCCAAAGTGCTACAGTAGGACATTATTTTTTTAGATCAAGGCAGACTCCTTGGAGTAACGGTCATGATAATATCATGAGATATTATGTATTTTAATCCACCTGGTGCTTCAGGGGTTAATAAAAAGGTACAATTTGGGTTTAAAAATACAAAGAAATGTTTTATGTTCTGTTAAACCCCTTGGCCTAGGCTAGTTTAGGACTGGAAGAATCTAGAGATGAGCATATGTTTTGCCAGAGATGAAAGTGAATTATGGTTCTCCTGACACTAGCAAACACAGGTTAAGAGATTTCAAAGCATTCCTTGAAGGGTTTTTACGGAGTGGCAAGGAAGTGTGACTAATCCATACCATCCAAAAGATATGAAATATGGAATCATGGACTTGACAGCGGTGCTAAAGTATAACATTTCGATATTTGCATTCATGACAGGGAGACAAATGCACGAAGTGCAGACACGTGAGGTCTAGCAGGTAATAAAGGATAGATATCCATTTGTCGCTCGAATTTAGGGGTAAAAAGGTCAGTCTCATTGTATCCATCATGACTGCCTGAATCGATTGATGTGACTCACGTGTGTCTAAGTATTAGAGGAGGGAAAATATGAGTGGGCTTATATACTGAGGCAAAATTCAAACGTAGTTTGGAAGGAGTTTTTTTCTCACTCTGTCGTAAAACTGTCAATCTGACATCTGATTTACGACAGGGGTGAACTTATGTTGTTTCAATGGGGGAAAAAAAAAAAAAAAAAAAAAAAAAAAAAAAGAATACCTGAGTCTTAGCACGTATTATGAAAAACAGATTTCAACACGAGAAGTCCCATTTTCTGCGCCAGTGACCTCTCTGGGGGAGAACTTATGACATTCTGTATTGTAACAGTGTATAGGGATTTCAGTTGTATCTTTTTATTTTAAGAAACTGTCCTGCATTTACAGTAATTGTATTTTCTTGTAATCATTTTTCAATAATCTAAGCACTATATTTTTTATATATATTTTAAAATATTAAAGTATTTAATAAATAATGCTTTGGGCTCTGAATGAACTTTTGCATGCTCTGGAGAGTCATTTTCAGACACATTTTGCTACAACAGATGTGTGTTAAGTGCATAGTTTTTTCTTTAATAAACAGGGACCTGAGACCCTGGCAAATATTAATTTTAAATCTTGTATTTGCATAATTTCTTGGGTGGTGGAAGTGGATAGATTTGATTGCAATTAAGGGGTTAATATTAACTCATTGAAGGTACCTTTGCAATGGAGTAGGTGAGTTGGCTAGAGTAGCCATGTGTATTCACCCTGATTGCATATCTAACGTGCTCACGTGTGTGCTGTTCGTGACAGGTGGTATATGGGGACGGATTTAGGGGAGATATTGTCCATTTGAGGGAGCTTTGCGAAGGTGAAAAGTGGGAAAGCTTGCGAGCTGTGTATTAACCCTCGACACGTATGCAGGTCACGTACTCATAGGTGCTATACGTGACAGTAACTTTCTGCCCATTGCTCGTCTTAATTTATACATACTCGCTTTGTTATAGAATGTTATTGCCACTGCCCCCCTCCCACATGGTACTGTGCGGTTTAATGTAACATGAACAGCCACATAAAAGTTAGCAAATGGCTATGACGTACATCATTAGGGCACTGAAGGGTTTAAGAAATAATGTTGGCACACATTAACTGCAGAAGGTGGATAGAGTAAATCCATTCTCTGCACGGACAGCTTCCTTTTGAGGCTTCCCTATATATATTAAAGATGTTCCATGGAGTGCAGCTTAAATATTTTATTTGAAAAAAATCTCCGCCCAGATGACAATCTTAAATGTGGAGTTAATAACGCCTTTGTTCTTCTATGCTATGTTTTTAAAGTCTCAGTTTGCTGGTTGTTTTAAGGGAAAGCAAACTAAGTTTTGCTTGGAAACAGGCAACACTTGGATGTTATGAACATATTTTATGGAGTGAAAGATAAAACAAATTTGTTTGCCATCAGTATTAATTAGTACCAACTAGCACTGATTTATGGCAGGCTTTAAAAAGCATGTGAAACGGTTCCTCAGATGGTTAATATATGGCGCACAACCACAACAAAAATAAACAATTCTTCAGCTGTCATTAGAAAAGCAAACAGTTTTACGCTGGAGATTAACGATCTAAGGTTCAATAGTGGTTAGGAAGGAGTGCAATTAGCTTGCAATTCTTTTGAAACTACTTTTAAAGGAACATTTCATAGTAAAGGTCCTCTCGCTGGTCCTCTTTGCAAGTTAATATACGGCAACACAAAGTATGCTCTTTATGATTACACACTGCTAGTGGTCTTAAACTTCATATTCTTTTAGATTAAATGCATAAACATGAAAATTTGGCTCATCAATATAATCTTTTCTCCTGGTTCCTCCATGGCAGCGCATGACATGAGGGAATAGGCTCTGCCCAGATGAAGGTAGAACATCAAATTCTGACCTGTTCGCAGCCTTATAAGCCCCCCTCCCCACCCCTATGACCTACATCAGGTCGGTTGTACATCTAGCCAAGCTGAACTATATACACTTAAAGAAACTGAAGGATAATATAATGAAAAGATAAAGAAAATGTATTACAGAATCAGTGCAAGAAAAGACAAATAGTGGTGGGTACTAGGCATGTGCTGCCATAAACGAGGAGAAAAGAAATTAACAAAAATTTCCGTTATCTCTCCTGTCCCTCCATGTCAACACATGACATGATGTACTGTCCCAAAGCAGAGCCCCCTAAAGAATTGCTGAGTTGGGCAAATTATCGCGATACCACTGCCTGGAGGACTTTCCTACCTTGGACCAGCTTCTTCTGATGCAGAGACATTTAGCTGGTAGTGTTTTGAGAATGTATATAGGGAAGAGGAAGTTGCTGCTTTGCAGATTTGATTTGCTGATGCCTGCCGTTTCATAGCCCAGGAAGGCTAGTAGAGTAAGCCTTCAAAGAAATTGGTGGTGTATACCCTGATGCTTTATAAGCCTGTATAATAAGGTTTCTTATCCATCTGGCTATGGCCCATCTTGGTTCTTGGATGCTGGTTTTCCCTTTTGTGGCCCTGAAATGAAGAAATAAACTTCTGGATCTTCTAAAGGATTAATTTCTGGAGATATAGGCCTCTAGCACTCACATGAGATATGATTAAATGACTTGAGATACAAATGTGGTAGTGTTCGTAAGACAACTTTGTCATGGTGGAAAATGCAAAAGAAGGTGGTGAAGGTGTGGGTCATAGGATGGTACTCCTAGTTCATTCACACTATTGGCTGATGTTATTGCCATCATAAATACAGCTTTCAATGTTAACCATCTGATTGGTATTGAATGGAGAGATTCAAAAGGGTGTTTAGTGCCTGTAACACTAGATTTAAATCCCAAGAATCTATATGATCTTAGCTCCTATTTTTCCAGTTCCCTGTAAGAATTGCTGAATATACTTTTGGTTTGCAATTTGATCCTGAAAGAAAACGCTGAGTGCTGCCATTAGACTTTAAGAGATGAGTGACAGACCCTTATTGAAACCCTCCTTAAGAAAATCGAAGATGTTCGGAATCAATGCTAATAATTGTGGGTTCATGTTATTGTTGACGCACCAGGATCCGAAAATTGACCAAATTCTATAACAGATATTTTGGATGTTACAGTCTTTCTAGACCTTGTCTTCTTAGGATCTCCCTTTCAGTCTCTAACATTTGTAAGTTTGGATGGTTGATTGGCCCCTGCGTGGGAAAGCCCGGGAAGATTAGGAGTGGCCAAAAAAAGTCCACTGACATTTCTTTTAGCTCTGTGAACCAGGATCTTCGTACTCACTCTGGAGTTATTAGTGTGGCATTTATGCCCTAGGTTTTTGATTTCCGTAATGTCCTCTGAATCAGAGGAATTAGTTGGAAGACAGACCAATGGGAACTGCCCCTTTCTGGTGAGAGCATCTACTGCTGGTGACTGGTGCTCCCCATGTCTGGAAAAGGAGAGATGGCATTTGGTGTTGCGACTTGTTGCCATGAAGTCTATTGCTGGTTGACCCCTTCTGCCAACAATGTGTTTGAAAATTTCCTGATCTAGAGAACACTCCCCTGGGTTTATAATTTTTCTGCTTATAAAGTCAGCTTGGACATTCGGATGACCTGCTATGTGAATCGCAAATATAAAGAGGGACAATAAATATTCCAGCACTAATACCCACTAGAGATACATGTAACCTCCCTATATCTCCAACCCAGTGTGAATCTGCAGCAACTATGTGTTTGTGTGCCAGAGCTTCCTGTCTCAGCAAATGCTCCGCTTTCTGGCGCGCGGGCTCTTAGCTTCTGACTTCAGCCGTGGGAATCAGGTATGTTACTGTGTGGAAGGGGTGCGGGCAGGAGAGCCATCCCCCAGTACCCAGCTGGAATGCATGTTTCTGCTGTGATGGTACCTCAGAATGACCGACGAGGAATTAGAGCGGTCATGGGTGGGGGTAGGGTGGCACATTGGTGGGGTGAGCGCGGCTATTTTAAAATGAAAAAAACAGTTTTCCTGCAGCGTAGGACGCAGACAACTAACCCGAAGCAGGCATTTGAGGGACTTATAAGGCTGAAAACAGGTTACAAGCCTGTACCCTACATGAAGATGGGTGGAGCTTATTCCCTCATGTCATGCGCCAATATGGGGGGACAGGAGACAAATGATCAACAAAACCCCAGATAACAGGGCTTGACCACTTTGGCTCTCCTGTAAGACCTACTGCTATAGAAGCTCTTGCTGGTTCTTTCTGCAGATTAGAAGAGCACTGTAAGAATTACCCACACAATTAACAAAACTTTAAGAAGTTGTTTTAATTGCAAACAAGTGTTTTTCTGAGGAGTTCACAAATTGCTGCCAGTCCATCAGCAAAGAGGTTAAGAAAAGGAAGCAAAAAAAATCCTAAAAAATACCATGTCAGTCTCAAAAAGCCTCACAAGGAGCAAAGGTTGCATCTAATGAGACAGAATGTCATAAGCAAACAAAAATAAAATCAATATGAAATCACAGCACTCAATGTCACATGAAATAAGTTATTTAGATTGTAAACTCTCTGGGGCAGGGATTTCCTTTCCTATTGTTTGTTCTCATTTGTTGCACTTATTGTACTATTAATTCCCTGTAATGTATTGTCTCTGTTGTAAAGCGCTTAGAACAGATGTGGGCGCTATATAAATAAAGATATACGTGTATACATTTAGGGAGTTCATTCACAAAGTTAGGAGTAGTGCAGACCGTAAGACCACTCACTTCAATAGACTTTCTGTACTTGTACTCCTGGAAGCCACCAGGTCTCCTTATAAAAAGAATAGCAAAAAACAAACAAAAAAAACAAAAACTCAGCAATACAAAACAAACCACCAAAGAAAATAAGAAAAAAATCCGGAAAAACAAAAAAGGTTAAAAAGAACCTAAAGATGAGTGAAAATAGGCAAGTACATAAGAATGCTAAATACGAATTACTGGGGAAGATTGTAGTGGATATTGCAGATACAATAAACATGCGTCATACACAGTAAATGTTCTTTAATAATCTACTGTCAAACACTGTTATCTGAATGTATGGTGGTAATTCTGTAGTGCTGTGCCAAATGGGACAAGGACTTGGCAAAAAGAATAGTCTACATAAGTAATACACTATGGTAGTGGTTCCCAATCTGTGTCCGCGGCGCCCTGGTGCGCCGTGGCTTGCCTAGAGGGGCGCCGCGATCATCCCTCCCCACCTCTCCGATTATCCCTCCCCACCTCTCCGATTATCCCTCCCCACCTCTCCGATTATCCCTCCCCACCATCCCTCCTTAATGCCGGCCGGGCCGCAGGGGATTGGCTGCAGGTCAGTGTGCCGGGGGCGGGGCTTCTGCTTTGTACAGAGCACACGGTGTGTTTGTCTGTCTTCCCGCTCCTGGCTCCTCTGTCTGCTGGTGGCTGCGCTGTGTCCCATCCCCTTCTGACCCGGGTGATGGGAGAAGGTAGGGGGGTGCTGGGGGAGATTTGTACATTTGCCTGTCCTGGCGGTGGGTGCAGGGGGAGGCAAGGAGCCGCCTGCACGGATCTCCTGCCTTACCTCCTCCCCCCCCCCAGTCACTCACATCCATCGCTGCCTATGCTCTCCACTGCTCGTGTTTGTGTGTGTATCTGTGTATGTGTGTGTATATCAGTGAATGTGTGCAGGGAGCCGCCTGCACGGATCTCCTGCCTTTCCTCCCCCCCCCCCCAGTCACTCACATCCGTCGCTGCCTCTGCTCTCCACTGTGTGTGTGTATCAGTTTGTGTGTGTATCAGTGACTGTGTGTGTGTGTGTATATATATATATCAGTGAGAGTCTGTTAGAGTGTGTGTCTGAGAGTGTGAGAGTCTGTGATAGTGTGTGTCAGAGTGAGAGAGAGTGTCTGTGAGAGTGTGTGTCTGAGAGAGTGAGAGTGTGTGAGAGTCTTTTAGAGTGTGTGTCAGAGAGTGAGAGAGAGTGTCTGAGAGAGAGAGAGTGTGTGAGAGTCTGTTAGAGTGTGTGTCAGAGAGAGTGTCTGAGAGAGAGAGAGTGTGAGAGTGTGTGTGTGAGAGTTTGTGTGTGTGTGTGTGTGTGTGTGTGAGTGTGTGTGTGTGAGAGTGTGTGAGAGGGAGAGAGTATGTGAGAGTGTGTCTGAGACAGAGTGTGTCTGAGAGAGTGAGAGTGTGTGTCTGAGAGAGTGAGTGTGTGTCTGAGAGAGTGTGTGCCTGAGAGAGACACCAACTGTGCACTGCAACTGTTAGGTATGTATATACAACTGTGTTTTTACTTTGGGCGCCACGGAAAAATCCTGATCGCCTTGGGGAGCCTTGAACCGAAAAAAATTGGGAACCACTGCGCTATGGTATTTCCAAATGTATTTGAAGTTGTAGTATTGTAACTTTAACAGGTCTGAAAATATGGAACCAAAACAGTTTTAATATATAAATATGCGCGAAAAAAGGAAAGCTAATGAATTTACAGAACGTGTGATATTTAAGACAAACTGGAAAACATAGGCATATTTATGCTAATTTAAGGCAATAATTAGAAAGTAAACTCGACACAGTAGGTGTGGGACCAAATCTTGAAGGTCTAGGACATTTGGTCACAGCTGTCTCGCCGCAACTAAATGACCGCCGGCATTTCGATGCGACTCACCCAGCCGATGTAAGCTTCTGCTGCTGCCGCTCGGCCACTTCGCCACGAGGGTAAGTACCTTACCCTAAAACCCCTTAAATGAAACCCCTACCCTAAACGGTAATAAAACTTACCTTAGAAGCAGCCAGCGGCGGGGATTCCAGCAGCGAACCGGCGGCGGGGTGAATCGCGGTGGAGCGCCAGCGACCATTGGTTGTGGCGAAATGGCTGAGACCAAAATATCCTATTCGGCAATCTTGATGTCCTTGTTACCTTTGCAATATCGTGTAAACAAAACTTATCTAGCAAATCCTTTTTCCTCCACCCCCAAGTCACTCATGAGCTATTACTAGCAGTCCAAACAACCTCAAAGCATTGATTCAGAACCAATCTAGTCAATGTCAACACTACGATCATACATTCTAAAAGGAGGATAATATGCTTCTGGCATTACAGGATTCTCTAACAAAGCCACTAGAGCCTTTAGGACTCAGAACTAGTTCGATATTAATTTCCTTCTATCATTCATGTGATGTCATCACAAAGTGTATCTGGTCATTCTATTTTCACATCAGCATTGAGCAAACATTCATAGCAAATATTAGATTTGATATTGTTTTAATATCACATTTACTTACTAAATGATCTAATATGCTATATTGTATGTACTTTATAGAAATATAGTAACTTTATAGGGGAAAAAAATACAAAGTAACAGAAATGCGTATTTTTAGGTATATAAGATAAGGGACATAGAATTAAGGGAATATGAATATCTGAATAATCTGGAAAACACTACATTGTACTTAATGTTAAACACTCCCTGGCAGATAAAAAAAAGTTTCTGATACTTTGTGTTGCCCTCTATTTGTCCAGTAAGGAATCGCCAAAACTATGATCTGTTTTGTCATGTGCAAATGTGAAACTTGTTTTAGTGGATTTGTAGCATCAGAACTTTACCACAGCCTCAACTTTCATAGGACAAGAGGTGTGAGCCATCTCGTCTGTGTTACAAGGGGCATTACTGCGATCATCTCAGCAGTGTGCACAACTATGATTTAGCTGCCACAAAATCAGGAAAAAGGTGGGCTTCAATTTTCTAGGGATCTTAAAATAATAATAATAAAACACATTTTAGAAATATATTGTAGCTAATCAAATAATCAAACACAACAGTGGCAAAATAGATGGATATCTAAAAGACGAAATGCAGTAACTCATAGCAAGAAAAAATATTTAGCATAATACAAATATCTGCATTGCACTGAAAATCCTAAGTAGCTTCCCCTATTGCAGTTTTTAATGTTTTTGCATTTATGGTATAAGAAACCACTAACCATATATTCTGCTGCTAAACATAGCACTTCCTAGGTGTGGATGCATGAGGTGCCTTTCTCATGTTTGCCCTCCAAGCAGCGAGACATGCTACCACATTAACCATCTGTGACAGGGTAAATAAAAGCCACCAGTTATATGCCTGGAAAACCTATGTCTAGTCTGCAGTGCAGCACTGACTAGGTTAACTTCAGCTGGGAACCTCAGGACAATTAGTTGGATCCCAGCTGCCTAATCAAGGTGTGTTAAAACCCAGGCTGTAGACACATGGAGCCTGCCTGTTGATGAGAGAGGAGTAAGATGTAAAGAGATTCCTGAAAACAAGGTCTGAGTAGCAAAGTAGTTGTATTTTGAACTGTCTGTCCCCTGCATAGAAAAAGGGTAGCTGCCTTATATATAAACTGTCTGCTAAAGAGAAACTGTTTTGTTTGGTTTGCTGAAGAAAAGGCCATTTTCGTTTTTGCTGATGGAAAGCTATTTTTGTTTTGTGTGCTGTATATCTTTTAAGGCTAAATAAAACAGCCTTGTTAAGAAACCCACGTGTGTAGTTGCATGTACCCTGCAACATATGGTGTCAAGAATTGGGAAGGTTTTTTTCAAAAGGCTCCTGCAGTTAAAGGGCCACACACACACACACACACAAGAATGGAAGAAATGTTGAAAGAGTTTCTGTGCGAGCAAACCAGACAGCAGGGACAGTTAAAGCAGGAGCAGGCCCGGCTGCAAGCGGAGAGAGATGAAAGACTACAAGCAGCACAAGATGAGCGGATTGCCAAGCTGTTGACCCAATTCCAAGGGTCTGCCAGTGCAGAACTAGCAAGCAGACCCCCGATACTCCTGAGGAAAATGGCTCCGAACGAGGATCCAGAGGCTTTTTTACTGACTTTTGAAAGAGTTGCTGAAGCTCAGGGCTGGGCTACAGATCGCTGGGCAACTGCTTTGGCCCCGCTCCTCATAGGAGAAGCCCAGGCCTCATATCAGGGTCTCCCAGCAGATCAGGCAATGGACTACCGACAAGTAAAAGCCGCCATACTGGATCGCTTAGGTCTGACCCCAGAGACCTACCGGCAGCAGTTCCGGAACATGAAGTACACCGCTAAGATGAGACTCCGGGTCCTCGCTCAGCGATTATTGGACTTATGAACGCGCTGGATACAACCCGAGGAGTGCACTAAGGAGGCAATTCTTGAGCAGGTGGTTTTGGAAAAATTTCTACAAATAATACCCCCTTCCGCACGCTCGTGGGTAAAACGCCACGCTGCTGAAACCCTAGCTTTTTGGCGGTCCGACTCGTGGAGAACTTCATTGGGGCTGAGCAGCAGGCGAGTGTCCTGGACCCGACTCCACCGGCACTTGCGGACGCCCAAAGAGGGAGGTCGGATCAATGGGGAACCTATGGCCCGTCACGGAACCGCCAAGTCCAACGGAAGGAGCAGTCGTTCCAGCAAGGACGGAGTCCAAATGCTGGTCCCCGCAGAGACCCTCATCTCCTTCCGGATGTCGGCTCGTCGCAAAGTGAGAGGAACTTCCGAGGATGTCGCCCACAGGACCCACCAGATGCCTGGTCTCCAGTAACCGGTCCAGCGGAGCGCTATCCACAGCCCCCTCCTGCGAGGGAACCCTCTCCATGTTCCGCCTGCGGAGAACAAGGCCACCGGTATGTGGACTGTCCACTGATGGATTGTTCATTCAGCAGAACCGTCGCCTCGGCTTTTACTGATTAAAATTACAAGCCCTGGCTACTTCCAGCCCTGATTGGGGGAAAAAACGTCCAGGCCCTTGTAGATTCGGGCTCTGGGAAAACTCTGGTCCTCCAGGAACTGTTACCGCCCAACGTGTGTTCTTTTGACTCCCCATGGATCATAGAATGTATACACGGCGATGTAAAACGCTATCCGACGGCCAAAATTCGGCTACAGGTAAAAGGTCAGGAGGCTTACCTCGAAGTAGGAGTCGCTCCTTGGCTCCCTGCCCCCATTGTGCTCGGTCGGGACTGGACTTTCTTTTCAGACCTAATGGCCCCAGTCTTTCACGAGGAGCCTCCTTCCAGGGCTCAGGAGAACCCTGGCAAACTGTTCCCCTTCTCGGCAGACCTTTTTCCCAGTAGACACCAGGTTCAAAAGACTCGGAAGCAAAGACGCTTGGACAAACAGGACTGGTTGCAGAAATCTGGGTCTCAAGGTGACCATTCTAGTAGTCAGAGGTCACAAGTGATGGTTGAGGATGGCCAAAGGGAGGGGGCTATGGGCCCTGGAGATTTACCAGACCTGTACCTCCCTGACATTCGCCAGAAGCAAAGGGAAGACCCAGTCCTTGCTAGACAGTATGACAAGGTGGTGAAAATTGATGAACAGATTTTAGATGCACAGGGGTGATAGTATTCCCCCATTTTGAGCTATCAAAGGATATCCTATATAGGTTGAATAGGCAGACACAAACAGGGGAGGTCACAAGACAGATATTGGTTCCCAAGGCGTTTGTTAAATCTGTGTTCACTCTAGCCCATACTGTCCCTTGGGGTGGTCACCTGGGCAGGGATAAAACATTGGACCGTATTTCATCCCGATTCTATTGGCCTGGGATGCATAGTGATATTGCTAAGCTATGTGCAGCATGTCCGGAGTGCCAGCTAACTAGTCCAAAAGGACAAAAACCAGCCCCTTTGGTTCCTCTACCCTTGGTGTCAGTTCCCTTTGAGAGGATTGGGGTAGACTTGGTAGGACCTCTAGAACCTTCTGCGAAAGGACACAGGTTTATCCTTGTAATAGTGGACTATGCAACAAGGTATCCTGAAGCGTTCCCCCTGAGAACAGCAATGGCAAAGCAAGTAGCCAACAAGTTGTTGGAACTGTTCTCATGGGTTGGACTTCCCCAGGTTATGTTGACAGACCAAGGTACAAATTTCAAGGCTAAACTGATGCAGGATGTCTTAAAGTTACTAGAGGTCAAGTCTGTTCGGACATCGGTCTACCATCCACAAACTGACGGATTGGTGGAAAGATTTAACCGAACTCTAAAAGGGATGCTGAGGAAATTTGTAGATTCAGAGAAGAGAGCCTGGGATGAACTTCTCCCTTTTCTGCTGTTTGCAGTGCGGGAAGTTCTCCAGGCCTCCACGGGCTCTCTCCATTTGAACTGCTCTATGGCCGCCAACCCCGGGGTATCCTAGACCTCCTAAAGGAGTCCTGGGAGGAACAGCGGTCCCCTTCTAAGAATACCCTGCAATATGTACTAGACCTTAGGAAGCGCCTAGATGTGGTCGGCCATTTTGCCAGGGAGAATCTTAGATCGGCCCAGGACAGTCAGGAGAGACATTACAATCAGAATGCTCGCATGAGAGTATTTCACCCAGGAGACCAGGTGATGTTATTGTTACCCAGTTGCGAGTGTAAACTCCTGGCCAAATGGCAGGGCCCATTCAAAGTACTCCGCCGTACGGGTGATGTGGATTACGAGATCGCTCAACCAGGGTCCAGGAAGGGTAAACAAATTTACCATGTGAACTTGCTGAAACCCTGGAAGATGCAGCGGTCTCTATTCATCCACCCGGTGGAGGAGGAAACGGACTTGGGTCCTCAGCCTCCACGGGAGAACATCGTGAGTGACGATAAAATCCCAATGGGTAAACAGTTGTCCTCTGAACAAAAAGGGGAATTGTTAGCAATAATTACACAATTCCAGGATGTTTTTTCTGACTTACCAGGACAAACTAACTTAATTTCCCATGCAATCGAGACAGCACCTGGGGTAAAAGTACGTTCCCGTCCTTATAGGTTGCCTGAAAGTCGTAGGGCTCTGGTAGAGAAGGAGGTACAAGAAATGTTACACTTAGGATTGATTGAGGAATCATGCAGTGAGTGGTGTAGTCCACTAATTATGGTCCCTAAACCCGATGGGAAGGTAAGATTTTGTGTGGACCTCCGAAAGGTCAATGCGGTATCCAAGTTTGACGCATATCCGATGCCAAGGGTGGACGAATTAATTGACGCCCTTGGTAACGCGGAATATATATCCACGTTGGACTTGACAAAAGGATACTGGCAAATACCCTTAGAGGAAAAGTACAAATGCAAAACAGCCTTTGCCACTCCCATGGGTTTATACCAGTTTGTGACAATGCCATTTGGACTACATGGAGCCCCAGCCACATTTCAGAGACTCATGGATAAGGTACTGAGGCCCCATAGGACTTATGCCGCAGCCTACCTAGATGACATTGTCTTTTACAGTAAACACTGGCGGGCCCATCTAAATAGGCTGAAAGCGGTCCTCAAATCTCTAAGAGAGGCAAGGCTCACAGCCAACCCTAAGAAATGTGCCTTGGGTAAAGCGGAAACCAAATATTTAGGGTATGCAGTGGGAGGTGGAAAAGTAAGGCCACTAGCCGACAAGGTAGCTGCCCTGAAAGAAGTTCCGACCCCCCAAACAAAAACGCAGGGTACTACCGGCGGTTCATCCCCAACTATTCGGAAGTGGCAGCCCCTTTAACGGACCTCACAAAAAAGTGTGCCCCTACACAAGTGGTGTGGTCAAGGGATTGTCAGAGAGCCTTTGAGGACATTAAAAGGTGTCTATCAGAGGGTCCCATCCTTAGAAGCCCAGACTTCAACAGCCCTTTTATAGTGCAAACAGATGCATCAGAGATAGGGCTAGGGGCAGTGTTGTCACAACAGTTTGAGGGAGTTGAACATCCTATCCTTTTCCTGAGTAGGAACTTGTTCCCAAGGGAAAAAAACTACTCAGTGATTGAGAAAGAGTTCCTCACAGTAAAGTGGGCAATCGAGGCTTTGAGGCATTACCTGGCAGGAGTCCATTTTACTTTGTTGACGGATCATGCTCCACTGAAGTGGTTAAATAGCATGAAGGATTCCAATGCTAGATTGACTAGGTGGTATATGGCCCTCCAACCCTTCTCATTTGAGATTCAGCATAAGCCGGGAAAGGAGAACGCAAATGCTGACTTCTTTTCTAGAGAAGGGGTGGATGGTCGGGCTTCAGCCGTGCGTAGCCCCAGCCACACACTAACAGGGGAGGAATGTGACAGGGTAAATAAAAGCCACCAGTTATATGCCTGGAAAACCTATGTCTAGTCTTCAGTGCAGCACTGACTAGGTTAACTTCAGCTGGGAACCTCAGGACAATTAGTTGGATCCCAGCTGCCTAATCAAGGTGTGTTAAAACCCAGGCTGTAGACACATGGAGCCTGCCTGTTGATGAGAGAGGAGTAAGAAGTAAAGAGATTCCTGAAAACAAGGTCTGAGTAGCAAAGTAGTTGTATTGTGAACTGTCTGTCCCCTGCATAGAAAAAGGGTAGCTGCCTTATATATAAACTGTCTGCTAAAGATAAACTGTTTTGTTTGGTTTGCTGAAGAAAAAGCCATTTTCGTTTTTGCTGATAGAAAGCTATTTTTGTTTTGTGTACTGTATATCTTTTAAGGCTAAATAAAACAGCCTTGTCAAGAAACCCACGTGTGTAGTTGCATGTACCCTGCAACACCATCCAAAATAGGAAGCCTTACATCTCAAATGTCAGAATGTGAAGCAGAAAATACCCTAAAATGTGGTATTCAAATGTCTAAGTTTACATATCTTAAATAAAAGAGGAAAGTGAATGATTGCCATGTTTATATATTCAAATAGTAATCTAAAAAAATACTGCTAGTCATCAAGTCAGTACACGAGGAAAGAAAATTTTGACTACTAGTTTATATGAATATGTAAACTGTATCAACTTGATAATCTAAAAAAAGAAAAAAAAAGTGCTTAGATTTCTAACTTCTTGTATTCCAAGAGGTTCTGAATTTCTCTTTGTTTGTTCAGCTTTGTTTGAGATCACAAGGGATCAGCTCTTCCAGTGAGGAGCACAATTAATTTGTTGCTACTGGTCTGGAGAAGCTCATGTTGGGTGACTGAATTATCAGCCAAAAACCACTGCTCAGAATGTAAAAGTCTTCAAGCCATGTGATGACTTGTTCAGGTATTGCAGTGCTTTCAGCATTCTGCAATTGATTCAGATTATTTTTTACTTGTAGCCTTCTACCCCCGTACCCGGGAAGGAACTACCAATGCTGCTATTACCTGTTGGCAACCAGGAGGCCTGAGCCTCTGCCACTTGGAGCCTGGGGTGATTCTGGTTCATCTTGATGCAGTGCCTCCACCTGTAAGGGTTCCAAACATGGTGGGATAGGCCCCTTACAGAAACAATAATAATGATACACACACAGACAGGTATATAACAACAACCTTTACTGAACGCAGACCCCGTACCCTGTACCACACAGTTGTATAGGGCCCAACCTGATACCACCAGTGAGTGTCCCAAAAGTGCATTGAGTGCCAGGCACCAATACCCTGGTCAAGTCCCACCCAAAGTGTTGGAGATAGCGCTATCCCGTGAAGTGTTGGTGCACCTAGTTGGGTACCTGCCCGTGGCTCCAGCACCAGGGTGATGCAGAAGAACAAAGAGGATCCGTCTGATCCAACGTTGTCGTCTGCGATGGCGTCAGCCTCCGCGTGGGGTGAATTCCGGGGTGGATAATATCACCACTACAGTCTTTAACATGGAGATGGTCTGGTCCCAGACCACAGGCCACAGTCACCTCATGGCATCTCACCAGTGCTGTACCTGACTATATGCAGCTACTGGGGAAAGGTCTCTGACATGGGGCTTTCACTGAAGCAGCCACAACCTACTGTGAGTTAGGGCCTAGCGGGGGGGAGGATCTGGGGAAGATCTGGCCTAGTCCATGGAAGCACTGCTCTCTAGACACTACCTGCTCCTCTGAGGTCCCTCTTCCGACTGACTGCGAGGTGATAAGCACGCCAAATGTATCCACTGTCTTCCCGGGGATACCACAGCCCTCTACACTCTGCGTATGCGCGCCTGTCCGTCATGTCGGCCTCCCCTAGCCGGGTGTGCAGCGGAGCCTACGGCGCAACGGAGCTCCCTCTCTCTCCTAACTCAGCCACCGCCGATCGCCTGCCACCCCGGATTGGCTCCCGCTGCAGCCGCATATACTTCCCCCAGCAGCGCTACCCGCCAGGAGGTAAAAGGACACAGGGAAGACTTGCAACATCCTAAACACCCCAGGTACTATAAATGACAACCAACTAATGAGAGAAATATTGTGACAAGGGCGTTGAGAAAAGATACCTTAAGTAGCATTACTCCAAGGAGGAGTTTTTTTCAGGGTTTGAAATAATGAGATATTAAATAATAAAACAGCAGCGGTGAAGATGCAGTGGATAACTGCATAGAAATAGTGGCCTATAGCAGGCTCTCGCACACCTCTTTTTGAGCCCTGCCCTCTCCCCAGCAGTGGAATAGCATTTGCAACAAATTAAAACAAATATTAAAACGTGGCAGTGTTTCCAGCAGGCAACTGTATCCAATGTGAAAGCTGTAACAATAGACCCGTAGGAATATAAGGATATATTTTAGCTGCTGCATTTCACCAACAAAAGGATTGATTTAGCGGCAGCCATTTGGTTAGCCCCAAGAGCAGGATATTCACTGATCGATCACAGGAGAACGGATCGGCAGCTTACATAATTCATTTTCATTAAAAGTAATCAAATGCTGTATATATTAAAACAAAAAAAAAAGTTAAAAAAAAGGCAGCGAATAATTCTTCTTTATGTCATAGTTTTTTCACACTGGAATAGTACTCTGTGGTTTCCTGTATTTCACCATCATCAAAACTGCCTTTAAAATTGCTTAAGACCGCACTAGGCTTAATCTTTATTTTGCTCAGTGGTGTCTTTATTATGATTAATATGCAGGTGATGATGGTAATAGTCTCAATGTTATGTGCACAAGGGTGTGATGATAGACAAAGTCATATTATTCTTTCAGTTGTGCATTTTATCTGGACAGATGAACGAATGACAAGAGGCAGGCAGGACAGACATCTTTAGCCTCACAAGCAGCAAGAGCCGTTTTATCATTTTGCTGAGTAAATACAGTAGATAGCCACGTTAAAGGCAGAGACTTGAAATCGCTCTGCCTGTCAAAACATTTAAAAGTGCTGAACCTATTCGATATTTTCCTAGTAAACTGTTTTATAAATAAAATAACTTTGCATAACACAAATATTTGCATTGTACTGAAAATCCTAGCTTCATTTACTGTAGTCACTAATGTTTGTGCATTGATGGTATAAGCAACCACTAACTATATTCTGCTGCTAAACATTGGACTTCCCAGGTTTCCTAACAATTGTTTGCCCAACTACAATTACCTATTTGTCATAATCAATGCGACAAGATCAGCACAAATTTATGATATATATATTATAGATATAGAGGGAGACTTACCTTGGGGATGGTCTCAGGCTGGGTCCGGAGGCTGCAGAGGGCCAGCCGGCGCTGCAAGTTGGGCCCGACCTCTGGCTAGGCCCGGCTGCCGATCGCTGCCGGGCTCTCTGTCAGCTGCCTGCAAGCCTCTCCTTCACTGTGTCCCATGTGCTTCCGCCATCAGCGCGTGCCGAGCCTCCCTCATGCTGGCGCGCACTGGAAGCCAGCTTACTTCTGGCACACTGACGTCCGAGAGGGCTTTCGTGCACCAGAGGTGGAAGCTCAGGACATAGTGGGGGAGAGGCCTGCAGGCATCTGATGAAGAGCCAGGGCCTGGCCACGACCGGCCCAGGTCAGAGGTCGAGCCCAACTTGCAGCGCCGCTGGGCCCCCAGCAGCCTTCGGTCCCGAGACACCTGTACATTCTGTCCCCCCCACCTCCCCCAGTCTCGTCAGACCTGCATATGAGATCAGATTAATTGTAAGGAACCCCAACCCTCTCTAATAGCATGCCTGAGATCAGATTCATTGTAAATTTTTCTGTATTTGGTTCCATTTTCAAATTACCTAAAAATTGCGGTGAACCGACTAGGGTTGCCCACGGAACCCAAGACTTCCTCGGAACCTGTTAAAAAACACTGGTTTAACTTTTACAGTGCCCTAACGATGTGCATGGTATAGCATGACTCTTAGCATACTTTGTTTTGTATTCTGTAACATCATTGACCGTTTCAACATGTAGATCTCCATCCAGCTCGTCAAAGGAAGCAACCTCTAACAAGCATTTGAAAAGGTAGAAAAATGTGTACCAGTGAAAATTATGCAACCCATGTGTGCCCAACCAGTAGTCTGCATGCCATCACCTATACTTGGATAGTTGCTTGCTGGAATGTCAGAAGAATCACTTTAGTGATCGCTCTGATATGTATGTTATGTGGGTAGAAAATGTCCATATGTTTGGAGATTTGCTATGTGTGCTTGAAGGGATTTTCCGTATTTGTAGGGTGGTACCAATCTTTATCATTATGAATTTAGGGTCTTCCATACTCCATATACATACACAGATTTACCCAATACTATTAATTAAAGAAGAACATAATATCACTTACCCAGTCATAAGAAATGATCCAGCAGCCTCTAGCAATTCCTAGGACTATATTTAAAGTACGTCGTGGACTTCCAGCAATTACATGGGTGGTAGTTTCACATACGTCGTCTGAAAACAAGAATCCTCTATACTTTTTGACTACTTGAATTACAGCATTCTGTTGCCTAAACAAAAAAAAAAAGGGGGGGGGGGGGGGGGAAATAAATATATACACACAAAAAAAATACTATATAAGACAGGCACTCACAGACATTAAATAAAGTGCAATGGGTTTTATTCTAAAACATCATCAACAAAACACAATGTGTCCCCAGCACTCAAATAGAAAAAAGCATCAAGCCAGGATAAGCCAAATAAAAAATATTATACTGTACTTGTGGACAACTAGACAGGTGAGCCTAGCCACTAAACATGTATGCAGCACAAGACAAGTTGTATCATAGATGTGAATAACAGTAACAGTGAAAAAACACTGACAAATGTATATATCAGTGTAATAACTTTATTTAATATAGTGCTTTTCTCCCAATGGGACTCAAAACACTTCACAATTACAGTATAATGCGCAGTACCGAGCACATAGGATTGTTACAGACACTGTCCTTGCCCAGTTGAGCTTATAATCTATGTTTTTGGTGCCTGAGGCACAGGGAGATAAAGTGACTTGTCCAAGGTCACAAGGACATCAGGAATTGAACCAGGATCCCCTGATTCAAACTCAGTGTTATTGTCATTAGTCCACAGGAGTATTTGATATAAATGACAACTTTGCTTGTGTTTAATGGAAACTGGTGAGCCCCGGTGTGGATGTGCAAAGGAGGCACTCATAAGCATATGGTTGCCGGTGGTGTAGTTCGGACATCGATAACATCCCGGTTTGTCGAGTTTTACATTGTACTGGTATATAGGCTGTCTTCACAAGCAAGTCTCTGAGGTTTCCACCTCTTCTGAAGCTCATAAGTGTTTTGTATCACATTGATTTTGGTAATTGGGTATCTGTAGACAGGAGGTGGCAGCTTTTAGAAATCCTTTCAGAGATTGAGTGTGAGGCCGTGTGAATGTTGTGATGACCAGTATGCAATATTTATTGGTTGTGCGTAATATATATACTCATACTCAATATATATAAATAGATATATACAAATTTAGATAGGAAATAGTAAATATATATATATATATATATATATATATATATATTAGAAAAGAAAGAGAAAAAGCGCCCGATCCTTGTATAAAATCAGATATAAAATATTTAATAAATCATGGACAGACAAATGTACACTCACACTTTGTCAATAAAAATAAGGCATGTTATGGGACCAGCCCATGCACCAGATCGAAGACTCCACAGTTCACCTCCGTACGATTGCGTCCAAAATGCCTGCAAATGGACGTTACTGCTGCCGCAATCACCGAAATAGGTTTTCTCCCTTTAGACCAGAACTTTTCTGTTCAGTGCGGCCGCCATTACGCTCACACGAATCAGGGACCAGGGAAACCTTCACTGACGTCCTCACTCTGGCGTCTGGACTGCTCGACCACCGTAGTTTCTATGCCACGTGACCCTACGCGTTTCCTCCGTCTCAGCGGATTTCATCAGGGGATCATTTTTATTGACAAAGTGTGAGTGTACATTTGTCTGTCCATGATTTATTAAATATTTTATATCTGATTTTATACAAGGATCGGGCGCTTTTTTTCTTTTTTTTCTCTTTCTTTTCTAATAGGTTCGTTGGGAGGTTGGTGAGCCCAAGAAGAAGCAGCCTGGACTTTAATATTGTCACTTTCATGGACACCTATGGACTTAAGTATTGATTCATTTTTTCATATTTTTTGGTGTTCATTTTTTACAATTTTATGTTCATATTTATGTAATTCACTTTTTTAATTACATATAATTATTTCATTTTTTTAGTCCATAGGTCACATTAGTGTGATTATCCTATTATTTTTCATTTTTATTCATTTATTTTTCATATACACTTTTTTCTTTTTTCACTTTTTGGCATTTTATTATTATAACACAGTTTATTTTTTAATTACTTGTTTCTTACCACAAGTTTATTGATATGTCATATTGAAAATAGGCATCTGTGCTGGGTGCAACATCTTGCCATATCAGATCAGGGCTGCAGCAATTTGGGTGTAGTCTGTGAAAAGCGCTGACTTTAATATTGTTTTTATATATATATATATTATATTTGGATTTAACCCCCGGGCGAGTAAATATTGGCCCAAGCAGCACACGTTTGGTACTAGGTGGCGAGTAGATTTTTTTGTGTGGCGAGTAGATTTTTTGGTGATTTGTCAACCACTATATATATATATATATATATATATATATATATATATATATATATATATATATATATATATATATATATATATACATATATATATATATATATACATATATATATATATATATATCGGTATATATATATATATATATATATATATGTGTGTGTGTGTGTGTGTGTGGTACTAGGTGGCGAGTAGATTTTTTTGTGTGGCGAGTAGATTTTTTGGTGATTTGTCAACCACTATATATATATATATATATATATATATATATATATATATATATATATATATATATATATATATATATATATATATATATTATATATATATATAATATATATATATATATTTATTTTTTTTCCTATCTAAATTTGTACGAATAATGTCATCCATTTTGTATACAGAGATATACAAAAAAAAAAAGTATTTTCGCTGAAATGTAATGTACAGTTAATTGAATAGGGATAGGAAATATGTTAACAAAGTCAATGGTATTAACCAATTGTTCTTCCCAATTAGGAATAGGTCGTTGGTGGAGCAAAAATATAATTTGCTGAATTGTTTAGTGCCAGTCATTCAAGAAATTCGCTAACTCAAAAAAGTGCATTAACATGCTGGCAAGGGAATTCCATTGCAAATAGTGATATACCTGTAGTGAAGAAACGAACTGGTGGACCTGTATACAATAGGATTATTTGTGATTGGCTGGCATCCTGCAGCTACCCCCACTATGTGCAGTATGACCGTATCGAGACAAGACACATCAAGCGTCACACAGTGGAGTCTCAGAAAGATGATTCACAATACATAATCTGTTAATAAAAGAATTGTCTCTAAAATATGTTGGGAGAGTTTCAACGTAAGGCTGTAGGAAAAAGTAAAGATATTGTAATATTGCTTGAGAAAGAGTCTTTAGCCGAGATGATACTGTACATAGCCCTGGGGGATTATTAATGGATTTGAAAAAACAGAATATGAAGTTTTAATATTAAAAAAAACAGGAAAAAAAACAAAAAACGAGGGACTATATAATAAAATCAATATAATAAATCTAATATTTGGTAAATAAAAATGGCTGAATGCCACTAAAAATAATGAGAATGTTCCTTAGGTATTTGTCTCCTGGGAAAAAATGGATGGGAAGCATACTCGTGGTTCAAACAAAATGTCACTTGGTCAAACAATCACACTTTGAATATACAGCGAGTAGTACTTTTTTTTTGCAGCATTCAAAGTTACATTTTAATTTTAAACATTTTCCTTATTTGTGCTGTAATGTGAATTCAAAAAGCACAATTTCTCCATGTGTTACAGCGGCTCTCTGCTTTGTAGAAGAGCGAGTACTACAAGTGGTAATATCACTGCCATTAACATTGGGATACAAATCTGCTTCACCCACCTTGGGAAAGTCTATACATCTCTCAGTGCTCCAGGTGCCAAAATTGCATTGCAAGTTCTATACAGTGGGGATTTATTGTGTCAACAAAATTCTATACAAACAGCTGTGTACATGGCAGAACTACTGTATAGTATTCAAAATATATGTTATTTGTCCCTGAGAAGAGAATTATGCCCATATTTACTACCAGCATGGGAAGGTGTCATCCTGAGAAAAGATGAGCTATACACTGAAGTGTTTGTGTCTTATAATTCACTTGAAGTAACTGCATTATAGGACTAGACTTATTTGTCTAAGACCGAGGTGGGCAACCCTATCGCCATTCGCCACTTGTGGCGAATTGGCAGGCTAACTGTGGCGAATTTAATATTGATCTAGTCTATCCCTACCTTCCCCCTCCAAGAACTCTGTTCTGTGTCCTGCACAGCCTAGCTGTGCAGACCCCATGCGGAGAAGCACTCCGTGTCAATCTGCCTCTCTCGCCTTCACGGCGCCGCATCAGGGGGTGGGGGAGTTATGGAAGCCGATTGACCAGTTGCACAAGCGCTGTGGAGGGGAACCCAGGTATCATTCCATTTAAAAAAAACTTGCCCGCTGCTGCTCCGTTCCCCAGACTGACTGACTGATTGACTGAACAATTTGTTGGTTCCCTCTGTCCTGTCTCCTCTCCTTGCTCGCTCTGCTAAACTGCCCCTCCTCCACTCAGCTGCTTTTTGTAGCGCTGGTTCCCTCTGTCCTGCCACCCCATCTGGCTCATGTGTGTGTGTATATATATATATATATATATATATGTGTGTGTGTATGTATGTATGTATGTATGTATGTATGTATATATATATATATATATATATATATATATATATATATATATATATATATATATATATATATATATATATATATACAGATATATATATGTGTGTGTGTGTGTGTGTGTGTGTGTGTGTGTGTGTGTGTGTGTGTGTGTGTGTGTGTGTGTGTGTGTGTGTGTGTGTATATATATATATACAGTGATTGACAAATCACCAAAAAATCTACTCGCCACACAAAAAAATCTACTCGCCACCTAGTACCAAACGTGTGCTGCTTAGGCCAATATTGACTCGCCCGGGGGTTAAATCCACTCGCCCGGGGCGAGCAAATGTATAGGTTTGTCGAACACTGTATATGTATATATATATATATATATATATATATATATATATATATATATATATATATATATATATATATATATATATATGTGTGTGTGTGTGTGTGTGTGTGTGTGTGTGTGTGTATATATATATATATATATATATACATACACACACACACACACACACACACACACACACACACACACACACACACACACACACACACACACACACACACACAGTTTTAAATTTTTGCATGGTGTGGCTATTTTCACTTATAATTCGCCACACCTGTGGCTACATTGAAAAATAGGTTGCCCATCCCTGGTCTAAGAGCTACAGGTCTATAAAATACCATACACATATTCCCAGCTAGCTCAAACTCCTACACCCACCACATCATGAATATATATATTTATGCCAAAATGAGTGCTACTGAGCGTGGCAAATGTATACAACAAAATAATAGTAATTACTTGGTTATTTAGTTAAACTCTTTGGCCAAAGCGTCGTAAGCCTGCATTCAGCATTTTGCTGAATGGACAAGACTCACTGTAGTTGCTTCCCCTCATACAGAGGTAACAGGAAGGGTTCACAGTTTTAGTGTTAGGACCTGCATTTGTGGTTATACCTTGACGTTTGGTATGCAGGCTTACGACGCTTTGGCCAAAGGGTTTAACTAAATAACCAAGTAATTACTATTATTATTATTGAAGTATTTAAACGTTATACTTATTACCATATATGTTTTGTCAATTTGATGTAGCATTGGGCCCCCCTGTCTTTTGTTGTATAAAATACCATATAAGAAATATATATATTTCTTAAAAAGGTTTATACCGATTCATTCCTTATCTTAACGAATTGCATGGTGGATGTATGCAACGTGATAGGTATTGAGTGATCTCTGGAGTGATTCCTGACACCTTCGCAACGGTCATGTGAATCACTCAGAAGCTCCAAAGACCAGTTTGTCAGTGCATGTCGGAAGTGGACTAGCCCCGTAATTGGGGTGCTGTGTGTAAATACACATATCAGGAGGTCCAGCAGTCAGTGAACACACTGATTAAAACAGTTAGATAGGCAAGCTGCAGGGTGGATACAGGCTGGCGTGGTGCACACAGAATGGGTCTCTGGAGTGCTTCCCGAGACCTTAGCAAAGGTGCTATGAATCACTCAGGGCCTACAGAGACCAAATGGTAGCTGAACGGTTAAAAGATAGACTAACCTAGTGGGCAAAGAGCGGCCCTGGAGAGCTTCCCAACAACATGCTGAAGGTTCCTTGCAACACCGTAGCCGCATGTGAAAAGACTGAAGAAGTCGACTGAGTAATGTCAGCAATGATCCAGACATACGTTTCGCTTAAGTGCTTTGTCAAGGAAAGACCTGCCCATCCTAACTGATGAGTATTTATACCCTCACTCTGATGGGATGGGAGTCACATATTAACTTGTTTTAGAATGAACATTTTCTTCAAGTTGTTCCAAAATCGTTTCTTTTGTTTAGTGTTTATTGTGTGTAACATCAGAGTGGAAAAGAGCTGATGAGTGGATCTGCAGGGACAGGGTAGTGTGAGTTAAGTAAAGAGGACACCCCAAAACATTAACAATATAAAGTTCTAGGTGTATATTTGATGTAATTATGAAGATATTAGATTTAGGAATGTCAAATCGCAGTCATCATAAAGTAATGGTAAAAAAATGAAAGTAGGACAGATGCAGGGTTGGAGAAAGATTAGATTACGTAACCATAAGGTGGTTTTGTTGAGAGCCATGGTGGATTGTGGGTTAATAAGGGGACTGTGGACAAGGATATCCTTCAAGTTACATGCTCTCCTGCTCACCAGAGTTGGTTTTGGTTTGAGGACTGGGTGGAGTTCTTCATCGTTTATTAACAAATGCCAATGTTAGTGGAGCATAGAGTTTATTTTACCTCACTGGCTATTGAATATCCCTTTGAACCTGATGATTTTTAACTCATTAGTTGACGGTGTTTTGGAGGCCAGATGTTCCCTTTTGGGTATACTTGGCTCATTTGTAGGCCCTTTTTATACAGGATTTGCTGTAACCTTGGTCCATGAAGTGTTTTGACATACCCAGTGATTGTTTTTCAACGGACGTTTAACAGTTCCTGCGAATACAGAGGAACTGTCCCACTGGTATGTTTTCCACTAAATGCCTAGAATGGTGTGTCAGCTCTTGATAGGCTGTTGGGTGCGGTGCTTTTTAAAAATGTTGTGGTAACCAGGTTACCTTTTGAAACACGTTCGATTTTGATGTCCAGAAAGTTAAGAGACTGATGATAGGTTGATTTCATGTTATGGTTATTAATATTTATAGAGTGGAGATGAACTCTTCTTCTTCTACTAAACTTTCTGAACCTCGCCACAGTCCAAAAATATCATTGATGTCATGTTTTGTGTTTGGTTCCATTGTCTCCTTGAAGACTGACTTCCTCCCACCATCCAAGGTACAGGTTGGCATGTGTCAGGGCACAACTTGTGCCCATCGCTTGGATCTGGTGGTAGCTTCGATTGTGGAACATGAAATAATTGTGCGTAAGGATAAAGTCCAATAGTTGCATGGTGAAGTTATTGAGTTCAGAGGGATGTGTTCCTCTAGATCGTAGGAAGTGCGAGACTGCCCCATGCTGTGCTGTGTGGGATGCTGTGTAGTGTGTTTCTACATCTAAGGTCTGTTCATCAATGTTGACCCCATCTAGCCTCCATAACATATCTCTCGTATCTTGAAGATATGCGGGTGAGTCACCAAGGGATGCAAAACGTTGTCAATGTACTGTAGATGTGTTTTGCATCAGATTGTCAAGGTCGAACAGAATAGGTCGTCCTGTGGAGGAGATTTACATTTGTGCACCTTGGGTAAGCTGTAAGAAGTTGCAATGTGAGATGAGCTGCCAAGGATAAAGTTATGTTTCTTCTGGGATATGACTATTGTTAAAGCCCTCATTAATAATTAGGGATCAAATAGACTATTTGGCACATAGCAGAGGAATTCACAAGGGGTCTAGTCTACTTAATTAAAGCTTTAAAGGTAATTGGAAGAATTGTGTTTATTTGGAATGATAAGGACAATCAATGGAGATGTCTACATACTGCACCGACACACTTTATTCGAGCAAATACCCGGTATGTACCTGGCAGATACCTGGAATGCGCCACTCCTCACCTCTGACAAGCCCCGTTGCGTTTGCCTTCCCAGCCTGGGTTCATGCCTGGCTGACGGGCGGCTGATCTGTTAAATGATAATGATTAGGATTTAATAGGCTGCAATGCTTCGCGTGTCTACCAGATGGCATAAATTCATGAATTGTAATGCAGTATATATATATATATACTGTGCAGTATTGCAGCCAGCGGGAATAAAATGCTTCAATCCCTGCCTGGAAAATAACCCAATGCACTCGGGCAGAAAACAGTCACAAACCTCAATACACCCGAATTCGTGGGACTAGCCGAGCTCGAATAAAGTGTGTCGCCAGTGTAAAGCAGTGTTTTACACACCTCTCATTGGGGAATTGCAGTCATAACAGATATTAAGTGTAACCCTCTTTATTTTCCTATCTGTATTAATATGTGTATTTTAGGGTGGGGGCCTGAGTCCACTTCCCCTGCATTTGATAGAATATTTAGTCTGCAAAGAACCAGGCTGGAGTCAGATAACGTAGAGGGACACCCATTTTATGAGTAACAATACTTTATAGTCGGGGGAGAAGAAATCACATGTAATGGCCCTCAAAATCAGGAGACCACAGAACACGTATTGCAACCCCACATATAATACAAGGGTTGACCTCATTGCGCCAATGTCCCAAGGATTCACTCCTGGTGCCTCGTGTGCTAACTAATGGTTCATTGTTGGTGCCGACACAGCATTGGCGCCCATGTAGAGTTGTGTGTCTCAAACAGTTGCAGACCTGATACTTTACAAAGGATGCCAAGTAATTAGAAGGGATACTGATGCGTGGTAGGGGAGATCCCTTACATACGTTCTCACTTTGTTTACTCCCAGCTCTGAACCCCAGCTTGCACGGGCTCCTTTTCTCTGGTGCTGTAGCACTCCTGGCTCTTATGAGTTGTCTCCTGCAAGTGCAGTCAGTCATTCACAGGACTCCTCAGGACAGGTCTTCTCTCTTCGTGGTTCTCCCCCTCTGACGTGATCCTTCCAGCCTAGCTATATCCTACTCCGCTTTCTGTGATATCATGACTGTGTCCTATGGTCTTAGTCCTTTCTTCTGCTCAAAGCCATTGGCCGGATGGCATGTCCATTAATACTGTACACTTGATACTGTGATTGGCAGAGCAGGTTAAGTCCTGGTATCCGCCTGGGCGCGTACAGATATATATTTAGGGGTGTTGCATAAGAATGACAACGGATTGAGCAAATACGAAAATAAGTGTAGCTTGTATGCATGTGTTACTTGGTTATTTTGAAAAAAAAGTTTGTTTCCCACAAGATGATATTTGGAAACAACGGACAGACTGCTGTTTAAGCAACAGCGGGCAAAATACGTAAGCTTTGCAATAACATTTTGATTGGAGTTGGCAAAACAGTCTAGTAGTTAGCATTTCATGATTAGGTTTTGCTCACGGTTGTGTGGAGCACATTTTAAAAAGTGGGGGAATTATTCCACCAAAAACTGCATAACTGTGCATGTTTTCATTTAATCTAAGTTTATTAGTTTTCCAGTTTGCCTTTAACACCTGAGATTTCCACAGTTAAAATCTGTAAATGAGCCTTCTATATTTCATTGTACGCGTAGCTTTTTTTCCAATTGTTTAATTTAGGTTCGAATTCACGAGGGAATCAAATAGCAGCCTGACATCTGTCAGAAGGCCAAATATAGGCCCTTACAAGCGAAGGCCCTTCCACTGAATCTCCAGCCATGATGCTTTCATTAGAAAATTAAACTAAAACAAATCTAAAATAAATATTTACTATTTTAATTTTGGGAGATCAAAAAAAGATGGTGAGAAGTATAACTAAACTTGCTTGACGTGACTTGGTCGGCCATTTAAAACAAAGTTGTTCTGAACAGTATCATATCCTTTTTATGCTAATGTTTCACTGAATTTATGTTACAGTTACAGTACTCCACAGATTAAAAAAACAAAAAAACACAGCAGAAACTCAATCTGATGTTTAACATGTCCTTGAATTTTGTGGGTTATACCAATGATTGATTAGCCTTTTTTTTTTTTTTTCAGCAGAAAACAAGTTCTATCATATTGCTTTCATTTTATACACTTTGTACAAGAAAAAAATGTTTATCTCACGCTCCTCTCTTGCCCCTCTGTTCTGTGGATGTCCGATTGCTGTGCAGCTGTCATCAATCACTATGAGACTTTTTGGCTAAGCAGCAAAGGTGGCAGCCACAAGGCAGACAAAGGGTGCTAGCTACTTGCTGCCTGCTCAAAACTGGACTCTGATGTAGTGGCTTTTGCCGCCTGTCAGCTTTGCACCTATATTACCCCGCTGTCGCTCCTTTACAATTTCTCCTGCTCTCCCTCCCAATTCAAAAGCTAACTCTACCATGATACCACAGTTCTCCTTCCCTACTAGTGTCCTTCATTTTTGTACCCAAGAGCTACTCCTTCTAGTTTCCCCTCCTGCCTTCCTAAAAAAAGACCATTACTCTGCGTTCTTCCTCTCCCTACCACTCCTCTTGCTATGCGATGACATCTCCCAAATCCTGGCCCTACTCATATATCCATTCACATCAGTCCCGTTCCCTACAACATTCTTTCAACCTATACTGCCAACCCCCAACCTTATTTGGAAACAAAAGAAACAGCGCACAACGCCAAATAGTGAAGCAAGTAATGCTATGTATTAGTAATTACAGGGTAATAAATCTGCGTACATCAAAACAGTGGAATAGGTGCATTTAGTGTGTTTCACACAAGTTACCACTCAGCAACTGTTGTCAGAAGAGTCTGCAGCTTGCTTCTCTCAGCGGGGGCGCTACGTTGGTTCAGGAGCAGGATTAATGTCCATAACCCCTCATCCAGCAGTACATCGCTCCCAAGGGGATTTCCCTTTACAGCAACCACGCTCCGTTGCAGGTATTGGTGCTTGGTGGGACCGCTCGCGCTTCCAAGCCGTCTGGTGCAGCTCGTGTGGCTCAGCGAGCAGATCCACTGTACGGGGGTGAGACCTCAGCTCTGCAAGGGTACACTCGGCGTGCCACGTTGTCGCTCCGTCACGGGATACTGCGTGATGACGTCACAGTCTCCGCAGCAGCGAGGGAACCGGCAGGGAGGCAGTCAAAGTCTCTCATATGCCCAAAATTACCACTGGGAGTAATACTAGCAGGGTGAAGCCAATAGAGGCAATGGCAATATTAAGGGAACCTGAAGAAGTAGTTTATTCTACGAAACATGTTGGATGATTTTTATCTAGTGCCTTAATATTGCCATTGCCTCTATTGGCTTCACCCTGCTAGTATTACTCCCAGTGGTAATTTTGGGCATATGAGAGACTTTGAGAGACTTTGACTGCCTCCCTGCCGGTTCCCTCGCTGCTGCGGAGACTGTGACGTCATCACGCAGTATCCCGTGATGGAGTGACAACGTGGCACGCCGAGTGTACCCTTGCAGAGCTGAGGTCTCACCCCCGTACAGTGGATCTGCTCGCTGAGTTACACGAGCTGCACCAGACGGCTTGGAAGCGCGAGCGGTCCCACCAAGCACCAATACCTGCAACGGAGCGTGGTTGCTGTAAAGGGAAATCCCCTTGGGAGCGATGTACTGCTGGATGAGGGGTTTTGGACATTAATCCTGCTCCTGAACCAACGTAGCGCCCCCGCTGAGAGAAGCAAGCTGCAGACTCTTCTGACAACAGTTGCTGAGTGGTAACTTGTGTGAAACACACTAAATGCACCTATTCCACTGTTTTGATGTACGCAGATTTATTACCCTGTAATTACGAATACATAGCATTACTTGCTTCACTATTTGGCGTTGTGCGCTGTTTCTTTTGTTTCCATTTCTTAGAGTGTGGGGGGTGCTGAGCCACCCCCTGTGTTTATAGCAGCAGACGCCTCTACAAATACACGGTTAAATGATATAATTTTCTTCATATATACACCCTCACTGTGGTTATTGTGATTTATTTCTTGGTCACTTATTTATGTGGTTTAGTCACTGCACTATATTTATATTCTAAATTCTGGGTTAGATAGTAGCGCACAGTATTTTCTCTGTTCCCAACCTTATTTACCTTCCCATTTTCCTGCACTTTATAATGTACACACAATCTGCAATAAACTACACCAATTTATTACCTCTGTGTCTCAAATTTCAGAGACATGGTTCACCCCATCTAACACTGCATCTCCTGCAGCACACCCCTAGTGCCCTCTCCTTTACAAGAGATGAAGGAATGAACATGGTTGAAGAGTAGGAGTTAAGAAAGGAGCACAAGCTGACCTTGCTAAGCAATGGTATAAACATTACATCAACATTATCTAACGTGCACTAAAAATAAACCGTAAAAAAAAAGGAAATTGCCCATGACAACCAAGTACACAAAAAAGTTTAAAAAAGAATCTAGCAAATGAATCTTAAAAACATTTGATAAATATATACAAAATATAGATAAAAGGTAACGTTTCAGTTCCCAAATTTCTACTGGCACAGACTGCCAACAAAAATGTGACCTCTAGGGTCACGTCATTGCAGCAATAGCTCTCACATGGCCCTGACCGCTCTTCTGGTTTCCCTGATTGGGATTTAAAAAAAGTTGTTTTTGGGGGGCCGCAGTTAGCCTTGGAGGTGACCAAAAATCAACATTAAATGAACATGACAAGTACAGTACCTCCAGCGTTCCAGCTCGTGTCACTTAACAAGCTATAGCCATAATGTTTAAAAGGTACGTGGATGAAGGGCATCAGCTAAAGATCTGCTTGGCGTTAGAAAAGCCAGGATTAAGATAGTGGTGATAGATAGTGATGCGAGGATTTTGAAAAGGAGGAGTTTCCCAGGTGGTCTCAGCACATTCTGCAAAGCCTGCTCCTCTTTACCCCAGAAATCTGTAACAAAGCATTATCTGCTAACTGGCAGAACTACATGTGGACACCTCCCCCCCAAAAAAAACATTTCTATTCATTTGTATTTTGCTTCAGTGTACCTTATTATGCATCTCACATTTTAGCGCATAGTATATTCTCTTCTAGCAACGTGCTGTACACCTGAGATGCAATAATCACTTTATCAGCCAAGTAACAGATTTCAACCATTTGTTTATAATTTGAAGGTGCAACACCCCAAAAGTATTTAAGATATACCATGTTTTTGAGGGTTGATTTCTCTTTAAAACCTATGCATGTTGAATGAAAACTATTGTTTGTTGCTAAAAAGGAAATTAACCACTTGGTTTTACACCAAAAAAAACCTGAAAATTACAATCCAATATCTCTGAACTACTACTTCATAAATGGAGATAAGATTAGTGTACAAAAGTAATTTCTTTTAGGAAAGGTTAAACAAAAATATAAAAATATTGTGCACTGCACTTTTAAGATACCTTAATAGCTTTGAAAATATACAGTAGGCCAAAAATCATGAATACAAAAAAGATGGGGGAGCACAATGGTCGGAAACAGGCAGTGTTATATAACTAATAGTTACTTTTTTCTAAGGTGAAGCAAATGTAACCTGAGTAGGTGTGGTAGCTCAGGTGTCTAATGTCTAATTGGGAGGGTGGACACACGAGTGTATGTGTGTTGGTGTAAAAGTGGAATAAAGGTATATAAGACTTACACGGCCTTGTGTAAGCCCAGTCGCATCAGAGTTTCTTTAGGAGTCCCGTGTGCTTCTGATGAGGCTTTTCTTCTTGCGATGCTGGTTCTTCTTCTTGTTTTGCAGTCCACTTCCTTCTTTGGTTCACAGTGCCGCTCCAGGGGAAATTTCCTCTCGTGTAAACAAAAAGGAGGATAGGGTTAACACATATAATTGTACACACGTCAATGAGGGGGGGGGGGATGGTGTGTTTATAAACCACCAAGATTTGTATTATATAATATAGTTTAGCACTCACACGGGCTAGTGTGAGTGTAATCCTATCTTGGTATCTTGTTCTAAAGAAGTTGCCCAAATCAATATCAGGTAATGAAAGGGTAGGGTATGAAGGTATTAATAATAAATATATCACAATACTCACACGGGCCAGTGTGAGTACACACTTCTAGCGGTATCTTGTTCTTTTGTTCCAGTAGTCACCGATGGTGAAGATGGGGTTTAACAAATAAAAGACACTAATGTCTGGGGGGTAAAAACTATCTTTAATAAAACATAAAAAATAAAAACAGAAACAAACTCAGAATACAAACGATTCTGTGGAAAGTGAATACAAGGGGTAGGCAGTGTGGTGTATAGTTGTAGGGGGTCTCTCTCTTCCGCGTCCGGATGGAGAGCTGCAACTTCACCTCTGCCTCCTCTGTAGTGTGCTTTAAAATGTTCCAAGTAGAGAGCAACGCGTTTCGTCCAGGTACTGGACTTCCTCAGAGCCTGAGGAAGTCCAGTACCTGGACGAAACGCGTTGCTCTCTACTTGGAACATTTTAAAGCACACTACAGAGGAGGCAGAGGTGAAGTTGCAGCTCTCCATCCGGACGCGGAAGAGAGAGACCCCCTACAACTATACACCACACTGCCTACCCCTTGTATTCACTTTCCACAGAATCGTTTGTATTCTGAGTTTGTTTCTGTTTTTATTTTTTATGTTTTATTAAAGATAGTTTTTACCCCCCAGACATTAGTGTCTTTTATTTGTTAAACCCCATCTTCACCATCGGTGACTACTGGAACAAAAGAACAAGATACCGCTAGAAGTGTGTACTCACACTGGCCCGTGTGAGTATTGTGATATATTTATTATTAATACCTTCATACCCTACCCTTTCATTACCTGATATTGATTTGGGCAACTTCTTTAGAACAAGATACCAAGATAGGATTACACTCACACTAGCCCGTGTGAGTGCTAAACTATATTATATAATACAAATCTTGGTGGTTTATAAACACACCATCCCCCCCCCCTCATTGACGTGTGTACAATTATATGTGTTAACCCTATCCTCCTTTTTGTTTACACGAGAGGAAATTTCCCCTGGAGCGGCACTGTGAACCAAAGAAGGAAGTGGACTGCAAAACAAGAAGAAGAACCAGCATCGCAAGAAGAAAAGCCTCATCAGAAGCACACGGGACTCCTAAAGAAACTCTGATGCGACTGGGCTTACACAAGGCCGTGTAAGTCTTATATACCTTTATTCCACTTTTACACCAACACACATACACTCATGTGTGTCCACCCTCCCAATTAGACATTAGACACCTGAGCTACCACACCTACTCAGGTTACATTTGCTTCACCTTAGAAAAAAGTAACTATTAGTTATATAACACTGCCTGTTTCCGACCATTGTGCTCCCCCATCTTTTTTGTATTCATTAACTATAAGGGTCCTGGATAGATCCTGCTGGGGTTTCGAGTCACAAGAGGATACCACCCGAAAACCATTTACAGGCAGTATTACACCATTCTTTTTATACTTCTGCACATTAGATATAACAAAGAGAGATAGCGCCCGGGTACCTTCGCAAACAGGCCAAAAATCATAACTGCAGGAATCATTGAAATAAATACTAATGAATATACACTACGGACTACTTTTGTTAGAAGTTAATCCGGAGTTTATTTCCAACTGAGGAAAAATTGCAGTGATCAGGGATGAATTACAAAACAGGATGATAAGTATCAAAAAGTTATTTTAATAAATGAATTAAACTTCATTCCAGCCTGGCCTCCACAAATACGCAAATAAGAGGGAAAATGCATGCACCCTGTAAAACATAATACTTATCAGCCCTTGCTCAAAAAAAAAATATTTTACCAGGAAGTAATACATTGAGAGTTACCTCTCGTTTTCAAGTATGTCCTGGGCACAGAGTTAAGACAAATAATACATGGTTACAAATAGTTACATAAATGAACAGGGTATACATTATATACAAGACATTGCATGCACAGTTAAAGATAATAAATATTATGGGCGTATGAAACAGTTACAGACCAGATTAAAATGTGTGACAGCCTTAGATTTGAAAGAACTTAAACTGGTGGTGGATGTGAGAGTCTCTGTTAGGTTGTTCCAGTTCTGGGGTGCAAGGTAAGAGAAGGAGGAACGCCCGGATACTTTGTTGAGCCTTGGGACAATGAACAGTCTTTTGGAGTCTGATAGGTGCTGCATGTGGTAGGGGTGAGGAGCTTGTTCAGGTAGCTGGGTAGCTTGCCCATAAAGAATTTGAAGGCCAGACAGGAAAGGTGAACTTTGCGCCTAGACTCGAGTGATGACCAATCTAGTTCTTTGAGCATTTCGCAGTGATGTGTGTTATAGTTGCAATGGAGAACAAAACGACAAATTGAATTGTAGAGGGTGTCAAGTTTGCTAAGGTGGGTTTGAGGTGCCGAGCCATATACTATGTCTCCATAGTCAATAATTGGCATTAACATCTGCTGTGCGATACGCTTTCTGACCAGGAGACTTAGGGAGGATTTGTTCCTGTAAAGTATCCCTAGTTTGGCATAGGTCTTGGTTGTCAGGGTATCAATGTGCATTCCGAATGTTAAGTGGGAGTCAAACCACATGCCCAGGTATTTAAAACTAGTAACAGGAGTTAGGGTGGTGTTAGTGTTGGCTCTAATCTGGAGCTCAGTCGCTAGAAGCTTTAAAAATTTAGTTTTGGTCCCAAATACCATTGTTACAGTCTTGTCAGTGTTTAAAAACAGTTTGTTTTGGGAAATCCAGTTTTCGAGTCTCAAAAAGTCAGACTGAAGTACGTGTTCAAGGTCGGAGAGGCTAGGGCTGTGTGCATATAAGATTGTGTCATCTGCATACATGTGTATTGAAGCTTCCTTACAAGCTGTGGGAAGATCATTAATGAACACTGAGAAGAGTAGGGGCCCCAGAACAGAGCCTTGCGGGACACCACAGGTGATATCCAGGGGGTTAGAGTTAGAGCCTGAGATGGACACATGTTGGGATCTACCTGATAGGTAGGACTGAAACCAGTTTAAAGTGTGCTTCCCTATTCCAGAGCTCTGGAGTTTGTTAAGCAGGATAGCATGATCAACAGTATCAAAAGCCTTTGCAAAATCTTGGAATATTGCACCAGTGAGTTGACCACGTTCCATTCCACATTGGGATTTCATTGCAAACTTTTAGCAGGGTAGTTACGGTAGAGTGTTTGGGGCGAAAGCCAGATTGGAATTGGCTAGGGAAATTTGTCTTGGTATAGTAATCGCTTAGTTGGGAGTGGACACATTTTTCCATGACTTTGGATAGGATTGGGAGAAGGGAGATTGGTCGGTAGTTTGAGACAGTGTTTTTGTCCCCACTTTTGAAGATTGGGACAACTCTAGCAGTTTTCCAGGTCTTAGGGATATGGCCTGCAGACAGGATAGAGTTGACTATGGAAGCAATTGGTTTGGCAATGGCTGGGGCACCAAGTCGTAGGAACCTAGATTGCAGTAAGTCAGGTCCACATTGGCTGCTTAGTTTTAATTTGAGGAGCGCTTGTGTAATCTCCTCTTCAGATACTGGGCCAAATTGAAAATTGTGGGCAGTGTTGGGAGGGGATGGGTCTATATGGGTACTCCCAGGATGAGATTCAGGTTTGTGGTTTGGGTTGCGTTTCATTAATAAGTTAGTAGCACACCCCACAAAGTAGTCATTGAATGCATTTGCAATGTCGGTGGGATTTGTCAGAGTAATATCCCCCTTAGTGATATTACTTGGCTGTTGATGGTTAGAAGGCTGGAATACGTTGTTGATAACCTTCCAGAAGTTAGCTGGGTTTGATGTATTCTGGAGGAGATTGTCAGAGTAATATTGTGCTTTTGCAAGCCTTGTTTGCCTTGTGCACATGTTCCGCAGGCATCTGTAGTGATTGTGATCCTTGGTAGTGCCAGTTACTTTGTGGCTTTTCCACAAGGCATCCCTGAACTGGTAGAGACCATGGAAGGTGGGCACCCCGTACCCTTATTCTATATTACTCATTGTACGCCTCACTCACCTATATGACAGAGGGCATATTATCCCCCATCCCCTCAGTGATATTGGCCCTACACTCCATTGAAGTGTAATAATTCCACTTTACATTATTAAAATAGATTTCCATTGTCATCTAATCAAACATAAAATGCTACAATTAGAGGCACATAAACATAACTATAAATGTATTAAACTAAGGCAGTTATAGTGCACCCTCTATTTGTGTGAAAACATGTACCTTCTAAAGATCAAAAAATTCCGTTATACATGGCAATAAGTGAAGGCTGTGTCACTAAAGTACCAGCAGACGTGTTTCCACAATAGCGCTGTACATTTTGTTCCGTTTCTATAAGATAAGTGAACACAATGTCCTTGGCGCAATTAAAGGTATAAATACCACTATCAGTCCAGGTAAAGAGTCCTTATATGTGTTCAATTTCCTCCAGATATAGTATTGCTGTAAATGAAGAAAAAAAGACCATTGCGCAGTAGCTTCTTATAATTGGGTCGCTACAAAATCCCTTAGGATTGCCCACTTCTAGCAATTTAAAAGATAAAATACGTCAATTGGTATCTTTGATCTTGATCAGATGGTGCACAGAATCCTCGTGATCCACGTCACCTCCGAACTGATCGATGCCCATGCAATAAACAAATATACATGGCACAGTACCAAAAAAACAACAATTTATTAAAAAGCACAAGATGTATAACACTCACATTGTAGCATGTCTGGGCCTGTGATACTAGAATGCCGTCCGCAGCTTTCAGAGTCCGGGATCCTATGCAGGCAACTGAGGTAAGTTCCCCACACTCACCCTCACCCTGTCTTCACGGCCGCGACTGGAGTGAACTACCACCCCGATGACGTCAACGCCGCTTTAGAAATCCCTCCTCTCGATTCCTCACGGACGGATACTGCTAGGTTCCACCCTACGCGTTTCATGACCGCAAATGTCACTTCGTCAGGGGTATGGAGCACTTCTATTTGACCATGCTATCTATAGCATTAAAAATGAACCCCTTATTTTCCTTGGGGCAATGGCAGAGGTGACAGGGTGATAATCAAAGTGTAAAAACAATAAAACATAATATAGTTTAACACCACTAGATTTTGGCTACAATAATACCTATCCTTCCTTATTAGAAAGATCATCATATTGATGAAAAACTAATTTTACATATAAAATACATATGCAATATATGTTAATTTAATACACTCATAAAAAAAACATAAAATAATAATTGATAGGAAAATCTGGAAATAGATGCGAATATGAAAGATTTGATGAAATTGTTGATGATGTTAGAACCACAAGGAGCAACTTTGTATAATTCTAAAAAAATTATAGAAAGATTACAGTAAAACTAAAATATCTAAAGCTTTAGAAAGTTGAAAAAGTTAACAGAGATGATCTTATTTCAATGGAAAGTAAGAAGAAGGGCCACAATGTAATTGATGGCATGGAATTTATACCATTCATTACTCAGTACAATGAAATGGCTCCTAAAATTACTAATATAATGAAAAAGCACTGGGGAATATTGCAGGGGGATAAGGAACTCTGTAAAATACTACATAAGAATCCCCAAATTGTTTTTAAAAGAGCCAAAAATCTGAAACTGACATTAGCACCTATCAGTGCAGCCAAAGAGAGAAAGACTGTGTTGCTTAGTAATCTGAAAGGATATTATACATGTCCAAATTGTATAGGATGCAAGTACAGTTCTAAGTGTAAAGATTTCAAATCAAATATCACTGAAAAAAAGATTTGAAATAGAATATTTTATAAACTGCATTTACTATATATTTATTTTAGTGCCCTTGTGGGCTGCAATATGTGGGGAGGGGACAGTTGACCCCTAAAAAGAAGACTGGCTATAACATCAAACATAAGACTGGCTATAACATCAAAAGTGGGTTCGTGACCCACAGTGTCTCTAATCACTTTAAGACGTGTCGCAATCAAAATCTAGAGGGTCTGATTTGCAAAGGTATTGACTGCCCCAAACCCAATTGGAGGGGGAGGAGACAGAATCAACCTTATATCCAGGCGCGAAAACTTCAGGATATACACTTTGAAAATCATGACCCCTTGAGGATTAACCATTGAGTTTGACTTGGCGTCTTTTCTCAGAGCGGGTTAGAATTATACAAAGTTGCTCCTTGTGGTTCTTACGTCAGCATCAATAATTTGATCAAATCTTGCATATTCGCATCTATTTCCAGATTTTCCTATCAATTGTTATTTTATGTTTTTTATGAGTATATTAAATTAACATATATTGCATATGTATTTTATATGTAAAATTAGTTTTTCATCAATAAGATGATCTTTCTAATAAGGAAGGATAGGTATTATTGTAGACAATCTAGTGGTGTTAAACTTTACTTTGTTATGTTTGATTGTTTTTACACTTTGATTATCACCCTGTCCCCTATTGCACCAAGGAAAGAAAGGGGTTAATTTTTAATGCTATACATAGCATGACCGAATAGAAGTGCTCCATACCCCTGACGAAGTGACATTTGCGGTCACGAAACGCGAAGGGTGGAGCCTAGCAGTATCCGTCCATGAGGAATCAAGAGGAGGGATTTCTAAAGCGGCGCTGACGTAAATCGGGGAGGTAGTTCACTCCAGTCACGGCCGCGAAGAGAGGGCGAGTGTGTGGAACTTACCTCAGTTGCCTGCATAGGATCCCGGACTCTCAAAGCTGCGGACGGCATTCTAGTATCACGGGCCAAGACATGCTACAATGTGAGTGTTATACGTCTTGTGCTTTTTAATAAATTGTTGTTTTTTTGGTACTGTGCCATGTATATTTGTTTATTGCATGGGCATCGATCAGTTCGGAGGTGACGTGGGACACGAGGATTCTGTGCCCCATTGTGAAAGGGAGGAAGGGGTTAATACCCGATTTGCTATGCATTACTGTGGTTGCCCTGTCCCAGCCATTTTTATTCCCCATTTGCAGGCCATTCCCTCCCTGCGAGGGTAAAAGACAAGATGCATTGCTTGCCATTCCCTCTAACCGACACATGATGACAGACTAGAAGCCGGCATTTCAATGAGAAATACTCATTCTAGAACGAAAGCACCCAGAAACCTGATTTTTTGAGATGCAAATACAGTGTAAAAATGATATTTATGTGCATGTAATGGTTCAGTAATAACACAAACGTAACATGTTATTTAATAAAGTGGGTAAAAACTCCAGATCTTAAATGTAAGGCAGGAGCTATTTCTTGTAAGTCCAAGCAGGAATTCTGTGGACATCCAGCTGTGATATGGGTGAATGAGCTTCGGTATTTTTATGACCGAGCTTCAAAGGAGTCTCAATGGGCTGTAGGTATTTTTATGACGGAGCCTCAAAAGGCTCTCAAAGATTTAGAGTCCCCCTGTCTAAAAGAGTGTCAGTTATGAAAAGACCCAGAGACCCATAATGTATATAATACTGGCATACTGATGCACAGCAGATGCCAGTCTATTGACATTTATTGGTCAAAAATCAGATGGAGCAGCACCAAGTTATGGGTGTAGCCCAGGTATGCCAAGTGGCATGGGTGTCAACCTGACTCATGCGCCCTGCCCACCGGACAGCCCTTTTGACCGGTCTTATGAACTGTGGGTAACTTGGCTATTCGTGGGTTTTTTTGTTCCCACAAGGGGATTGGATCCACATGTTAAAGATAGCTTTGGCCAGTCTATAACTGTGGCTCCCCAGGTATCCCCAGTGTGATTCCTGAATTTTAATCCATTATGTAAAGATGCAAGACTTTGTTCCAGCACAGCAGCAATCAGTCCAGGAGTGAAGGGGGTTAATAAGAACATAACCACAGGACTTTTAAAACCAAGGCTGCATTTCTTGCACTGGCAAGCAAAGGACAATTTCTTCAGTTCCAAGGACAATTTATTTAGTTCCCTTATCCCAGTGAGTGTTGTTTTCAAGTGTATTCTGCAGATGTCATGTGTTTGTCTATTAAGGAAATAAATCACAATTTATTTTGCAACTTGTTCTGTTCAATCAAGTACCCAGAAATATAAATGTGTTGATAAAAGTTGGTGTAATCGTGACACCCATCTGATCGAGATCAAAGATACCAATTGACGTATTTTATTTTTTAAATTGCTATAAGAGAGCAATCCTAAGGGATTTTGTAGCGACCCAATTATAAGAAGTTACTGTGCAATGTTTTTTTCCCTTCATTTACAGCAACACTATATCTGGAGGAAATTGAAGACATATAAGAACTCTTTACCTGGACTGATAAGCCACATCTGTCCGGGAGTGGTATTTATACGTTGAATTGCGCCAAGGACATTGTGTTCTCTTATCTTATTTATCAGTTGTACAAGTCATTTGAATAAACTGGTTATATTGTCCAACGGCTGCCATCGTATTTTTTACAATTGTATCATTTAGGATTTTCTATTGCGTCAATATTTATTGACTCATTTTTGGTTGTAATTAGTCACATTGTTATTCACTGTGCACCGTACTATTGTGTTATCACTCAAGTGAGCACAGTTAGTGGTCACAGTTCACAATCAATCTTATTAAGCACTGGTTGTTTCTCGCGTAGCCTTAGTACTATAGTCACGTTTTGCTAATCACCAATCACAGTTCACATTCATTGCTATATCAGTTTATACCGCAATATTGGTAGTTGGCACTCCACCATTTTTATTTAGCTGAGAGCACACTGTTGTATATATCTAGCACTATTGTTCCGTTTCTAGATGTACTTTACAGGTTACTAAATTTAACATTAACCACAGATTCATGCCAATTCAGACTTGTAAAGAACTGCACAGAGTCCAGTTTGAAGAGATTTAGAAGATAAGGCGGCTAAAGATAGGGGAGAGCTCTGTTCTTTAGCGATAGTATTTCCTCTGGGTTATGTCTCATTACCTTGCCTTCAACACGGACTTTCTACAGTGCCCGATGCCCTGTTTCTTTTTTAACCACTGTGAATTAAAAAGGCGGTTCCAGATTTACAAGTAGGTGATATTAGTCCCCTATGCCCCACACTTACTGTAACATAATTGGGTTCAAGATCTTAAAAAGTAAAAGGCACAGAAATGAGTTCTGTCTACATAAGGAGTGGCTCAGTGAGTAAAGACACTGAGCAGGGTTCAAATCATGTGTACGCTCCTTGTGACTAGAGATGGGCGCATTTGGATCCGCAGAGGATCGGCTTGTTCCTTTGGTCCATGGATTTTAGCAGATCTATCTCAAAAATAATTATTTGCGTTTTGCAGATTTTTTTTAAGTGAAACTTCTTTAGCGGCACCTACCACATGAGGAAAATTGCATGGCAGTGAATCGAGAGAATGGAGACCGAAGTCAGTGGTGACATCACTGCTGGCAGAAGAGGCCATCAGTGACATCATCTTCCAACACCAGCAGACACCGAAGAGGAGGAAGGGAAGGCAGCGCGGGAGGAGGTAAGAGGAGAAACATATACACACTCTGCTGAACACCCCCTCCATGTACCTCCGCCGGGGGGAGGGGAGGAAGAGACAGAGGGGCTGGCACCGGGCCAGGGGACTCAGACAACAACAGCTCAGACTCTTCCCCCTCCCCCCTAGACCTCCGCCAGGGGGGTGGAAAGGGGGGTGGCATGCATGGGTTGTATCCAATGGTGGATTTTCATGAATCCACGCAGATTTAAACCGACCAAATCAGTTTGCAGATTTTACACCCTGAAAACGGATTTTGGGGGTAACATCAGCAAAAATCCAGGTGACGGATTTGGGTGGATTTCCCCATCTTTACTTGTGACCATGGGAATATCATTTTATCTCCCTGTGCCTCAAGATGTACAGTAAGATCATCTGAGCCGAGACTGTGTCTGTAAAAATCCTAAGTGATGTGTACCGGGCGCCATATAGTAACTGAAGCGCATTGAAACCCATTGGGAGAAAAGCTCTATATGAAATAAAGTTATTATTGTCAATTCTGTCTCCAGACTATGATCTAATAACCAGTTGAGTACTAAAAGTACAATCCCCCAATAATGCATCAATAAAAATCATGAGAGTGGTTGAATTGTGGTTGGCGGACATTGTTGTTATCTTATGAAGTGCACACAGTGAAACCTCAAAAGATCCCGGGCCATGGATGTCAATATGCTTTATATATTAAACACTGAATGGAGTATGCTGCAATGTAATGTAATACTCGGCATAACTACGTTATTTACTAGCATGTTTTGCCTACATCATAAAAAAGTAGAAAGAACAATTTTTTTTAAGAATGAGTGAGGATACTACCCAGCTCTACTAGGACATACTTGAAAATGAGAGGTACCTCAATGTATTACTTCCTGGTAAAACATTTTATAAATAAATAAATACTATAACCTAGAGAACATTCTATCAAAGCAGAAGTAGCTTTTTATGAAACTTGGTCAAACTCGGCAGTGTTCAATGTGTGAAGGGCCAGAACAACGATATAAAGCATATAGTCTCCTCTTGGATTCATCAACCATTATTTTTAGAACTTACCTCAATCTGAATTTATTTAACATGTCTCTGAACCTCTCCAATCTAGGCTAACTCTTTTCGGAGACTCTGGATGTATTGATAACATCGTACTGTAGAGAATACAACAATTCTTACCGCCACTTGCTGTCCTTATATACATTTGGGGATATTCAATTTGTTTGTAAAACTGATCATGTCCTAATAAAATGATATTTGCTTTGGCTTTGGTTAGCAAATTAAAATATATTATTTATGAAAGAAAGAAAACCACGAGTGTGAGTTGTTAATGAGAAAGATCAAATACTTACTCAGAAGACATGCTTGTCATGACCAAGGATCTTGTAATCTATAAAAACAAAAACAAAATTGAGCATTAAAAATAATTAACAATTCAAAGTTCAGAGAAATGGAAATGTTTGAGTATAACCAAGGATGGAATAATCCACTTCTCCCCTCGACTGAGACGCGTGGAAAATTGGAGGGAACGTGTCGAGCCGAAAGACCATGGCTGCTGCAGAACAAAGTGTTGTTCTGCAACACTCACAGCCTTTCCTGCACGGGTACCCACGGTGGATACGTGACCTCCCATGGTGAACTGGTGCAGGTACTATAAAGTAAACTTTTTCTAGCCTGGAGTATAACCTATACTCTACAAATACATTGTAGCCAACTTATGAACACAAAAACTGAAAGAGCTTTATTTGAGTCTAGTGGAGCTCTCTTTGACCACCTACTTCAAATGTTTGACTCAATTGGTCTATGAGAAACTCCCCTTTCCTGATTCACATCCTGTCTGTCTAACTGCTCCAATAAAGTCACCTTCTCTGGAACCTTATCCTCTCCATTGCCACGGTCAGTTGGGTTCCAGCAAGTCTCTATTCTGTATCTATACCTCTTCCCTTGGTAAAGTTGCTACCAGGTGCTCAGAGGAAAAAAGAGCCAAGTGCATTTAATAATGATTCCATATTTTTGGGAGTCCCCTAGATCACTCCTTGATAAAGTAATGTATAGCGCCAAACATTTCATTATCCACATTCAGTCTCTCACCACATCCTGCCACTTCCATTTTCTCATCGCAAGATTCCTTCCCTTTCTTACCTCAAATTCAACCAAAGTCTGAATTCACGCCTTGTAATGTCGACTACTGTGATTGTCTCCCACTCCATCATCTGACCCCAATCTAATCAATTCTAAACGCTTCTTTCAGACTCATTTAGTACACTCGCCGCTGCTCCTCTGTCAGTCCTTTATGCAAGTGTCTACACTGGCTCCCAATATCGTACTGAATAAAAGTACAAGATTCTCGTGCTCACAGTCAAAGTTCTCCCCAACACAGATCGTCCATACAGCTCCAACCTCATCTAGAAGTACACTCCTGGTGAACATACATACTCCGATATGCACATGAACTACGTCTGCCCGCTGATAACTACCTCATATTCCAGCATCAAACACTTTGGTTTGGCTACTTGTGTTCTTTGGAATTGCCTGTCTCGTCCTGCAAGACCAGCTCCCTCCCCACACATTTAAAACGTCCCTAAAATATAAATAAAATTATATATATACAGGCATACCCCTGTTTAAGGACACTCACTTTAAGTACACTCGCGAGTAAGGACATATCGCCCAAAAGGCAAACGGCAGCTCACGCATGCGCCTGTCAGCACGTCCTGAACAGCAATACCGGCTCCCTATCTGCACCGAAGCTGTGCGCAAGCGGGAGACTATAGAGTCTGTTACAAATGCTTTATTTACATCAGTTATGCACGTATATGACGATTGCAGTACAGTACATGCATCGATAAGTGGAAAAAGGTAGTGCTTCACTTTAAGTACATTTTCACTTTACATACATGCTTCGGTCCCATTGTGTACTTTAATGCGGGGTATGCCTGTATATATATATATATATATATACCTCTGGAATGCCCTTCCCCTCAGTACCCGACTAGCACCCTCTCTATCCACCTTTAAGACCCACCTTAAGACACACTTGCTTAAAGAAGCATATGAATAGCACTGTGGATATTCTAAACACGATACATAATGCTTGGCCCCCTGCAGACGCACTTACCAGAACTCCCTCCTACTGTCTCTGTACGTTCTCCCTACCTACCAATTAGACTGTAAGCTCCTCGGGGCAGGGACTCCTCTTCCGAAATGTTACTTTTATGTCTAAAGCACTTATTCCCATGATCTGTTATTTATATTATCTGTTATTTATTTGATTACCACATGTATTACTACTGTGAAGCGCTATGTACACTAATGGCGCTATATAAATAAAGACATACAATACAATACAATACAATATATATAGATTTATTTTAGGGCTGCCTACTCAACTCCTCCCTAGCATCCCCTTTCATTCAAGATCAGCTACCCATGACCTGACACACCGTACGTATATCTCTGCTAACGGCACTACACCTTCGGTCTCTACCTTTCCTTTAGATGGCAAGCTAACCTGGGCAGGGACCTCTTTTGTGCCAGGATGTGACAGTGTATTATATTAATGTATATTAATGTGTTGTATTGTTGTTTGTGTCTTTCTGCACTTTTGTAATAAACTGAGGAATATTTTGGTGCCCTATAATACATTTAGTGAATTTATTTTTATGTTTCATTTGATTTTTTCTACTTTTCTTCAAAATACTTTTTAAAATGGCAATTTTTGCAAGAACAGCACATTAGATACATAGTGTACTTAAAGCAGCAGTCCAAGCTGACTTTTTTTTAACATTTAATTCCCCCCCCCTTTAATTTGTACATCTATACAATCCACACAATAAGTAATTAGCTAAGTTGCCGATCGATCCGTTCTCCTGTGATCGATTTGAGGAGATTCGGCTTGGGGTTTCACTAAATGGCTGTCAGTGCAGCAGAAGAGGACCAAAGACGCAAAGTTCTGTGGTGAAGATCATGTGACCAGACAGTCACAAGATACAATTAGTGCACTGCTAGAGAGGGGGCAGAGCTCAAAAAGGCGTGTGCCACAGCCTGTTTCAGAAGGGGATGTGACTTTGTAAATGGTTCCAATAGAAACAAAAATGCTTGTTACATTACATTACATGTATTCGCAATCGAGGGGGAGCATATAAGGGAAATAAAACAAAACAACCTAAGTGCAGACAGTATAATACAGTGAATCAGATCTGTAGAATTCTTGGCTCCTATGTGCAGCCTACTCACAGGATTTCACTCTGAGAGCCGCCCAGAGGAGGGGAGACGAAGTGGCAGTGATTGTCAATCCCAAAGCCGAAACCGGAAGTGACGTGACGCCTCAGAGTCACCAGGAAGCTGACTGCAGAGGCGTCCTACCACTCGATCGCTAAACGGAGGCGGGGGGGTGAGCCAGGCACACCGATTCTCCATCACATTTTGGTGATATATGCGTTATTTAACGTTTTTTTATTGTAAGTGTGCATTTTTTAGTACCCATATAAAGTTACGTTTTACTATTGGTCTGCACTATGGATATATTTCTTTTTCCACGCACAATCATCTCGCTGTGAATGGAGAATAACATCATTCCTGAGCCTGAAGTTCTTCCTGTTATCCAAAACTGCTCTTTGTTGCCCGCTTATTACTGAAATCCTGTGAGTAGGCTGCACATAGGAGCCAAGAATTCTACAGATCTGATTCACTGTATTATACTGTCTGCACTTAGATTGTTTTGTTTTATTTCCCTTATATGCTCCCCCTGGATTGTGAATACATTTCTACGATTTGGGGACCAGAGGAGACAGTCCCTGCCAGATGGGTTTGAGCAGGGGGTTTTAATTCAATATTTTTGTTACGTTTTATTATTCCCGTATTTGCACTATTATTATATATATTTTATTATCACCTTATTTTAAGAGGTCATTAATAGTGTTAGAGCCTATTTTTTCACCGTCACACAGCACATACATTACATTAAACATGTAATTTCAGAGTGGTTTAAAAAAATGCTATAAGTATTTTCTCATAATACAGAACTGATTTATTAAAAAAATTATTTAAAAAAACACATGGAGGATATTGCTTGGTCTGCAGCTTTAATGCATTCAAACCTGTAAGCAAGATGGAGAGTACAATTTAAAGCTTACACAAACCATTTACAGAAGAAACAACTTCCAGATACATTGTGTGCTACAGTACTTTCCTTTTAATCCGTTACTGGAAATCTGGAAGCAATTAGCAAACCACATACAAAGATGGGATGTCGAGATAAAAAAAGGGGGGGGGGGGAATACAAAATACGATATTTACTCATGTTACTAGTTAATGCCACAATGTGTTGCTAAAGTATATTAGTAACTTGTTAAAAGGCTTGTATGAATATTGTACATGCAATACGGTAATAGGAGCCTGGCTGCCATTAGTGCATGAGGGAGATCAGCATCTCATATGTTTTTTGATGCAGTCAAGTTACTTCTGGTATCAGTATAGGATTATGGAAATTAGAAAAACTCAACCAGGCAGAACTAATTGAGAGCTTGACAGTAAATAAGCAAACAAAGTACTAAACACATTTGTACAGAGCACACTCTGTAGCAATCAATGTACAGTAAGTAAAATTTAACCTGTAATGTCACATACAGTAATGAAGTAAAGTTTTACTTACAATTGATAGCTATAGATTGAAATCAAACCCTGTTCATATGTGATCAGTGTCATTAACCACAATAACAAACGACAGACAATTCCAAAAGGTACATTCATGCTTCCAATGACATGGTCAATATCCCTTTTAAGTTCATTGGTCTTATAATCATTAGTGATGTACCACTTACCCGGAAATTACCCGGTACCCGGCACTATTTACAGTACCTGTAAATTACCCAGACCCGGCACCAGGGGCCTGGAACCCGTTGCTGGGTAATTAACGTTCTGCTCTGCTCCCTCGGTCCTCCTATTGGAGAACGGCAGAAGCAAAGCAGCAGAAGGCATACCTGCAGCCGGCAGCGGAGGGTGAGGAGGACAGCGGCGGAGAGTGAGGAAGACCACGGTGACATCCTAGTGGCGGTGGGAGCAGCGGCAGACATCCTTCAGCGGTGGCAACATTCTTTAACCGGTGGGAGAAGCAGAAGACGTCCTTCACAGCCAGTACCGGTGGGAGCAGGGGTGTTACTATTGGACAGCCGGAGTGGAGCGCTGCTCGCTGGCTGTCCAATAGTAACACTCCTGCTCCGGACACGTTTACCTGCTCCCCCTGCCTGCAATGGCTGTGAAGGATGTCTTCTGGTGCTCCCACCGGCTAGAGAAATATGCCACAACCTGAAGGATGTCTGCCGCTGCTCCCACCGCCAACAGGATGTTGCTGTGGTCTTCCTCACCCTCCGATTCTGGCAAGTGAAAACTACCGGTCCAGCAAATGTATTTTTTCCCTGAGAACCCGGTAACAGCAGGACTCGGTGCAACACTAATAATAATATACATTTAGGAACAAATGGGAAATACACATCTGTCTGCACATCTGTCTGTAAGTCCACATGGGCAACGGTCACTAAAATGTGTGTGGCTATACTGGAATGACAGAAAGCATTAAGACATATTCCATATATCCCAAACTAAAATTGTATTCTACGATTACATGAACAAATGAAGAGACCCGTAGGAAGAGAAAAAAATTCTTGGAAACTATTTTTATTTATACGGTTAGAGCTCACAGAGGATGTCTACCATGAATGCCATCACACAGTGAAGACCTCCCATTCCTTACTACATTTTTCTATTAACATTAAAGGTCGTTTAGTTTAAACTGAGATTGGAAAAGACAGCTCTTAAGTTTAAGATTTTGTTTAATGCTAAATTGTTGAGAAACTTATACGTAGTAAAACGACTTTTAACAACAACACAAATTTAGTAAATTTGATGATGTCTGAACTTTGAGACGTTACTTCTGTTTCTTCGACACCAACCCTAGATCTTGGAAAGCGGTTAATGTGGTTTATTATGCTGTAGGTCACCCAATAACCCTACAAACTAGTGCAATTACTACTACAGATCTGGAGTATTGTAGTCGGAAACGTCACTTACTGTACTATATTGTAAGCTTGAATATTTGTTTTCGCATGTTTAATACAGTTTATACTCCCCTCAATCTCCAATTGATTGACGTCCTTGTATGTGTGTATGTACAGGCATACCCCGCATTAACGTACGCAATGGGACCGGAGCATGTATGTAAAGCGAAAATGTACTTAAAGTGAAGCACTACATTTTTCCCACTTATCAATGCATGTACTGTACGGCAATCGTCATATACAATACGTGCATAACTGATGTAAATAACGCATATGTAACAGGCTCTATAGTCTCCCCGCTTGCGCACAGCTTCGGTACAGGTAGGGAGCCGGTATTGCTGTTCAGGACGTGCCGACAGGCGCATGCGCGAGCTGCCATTTGCCTATTGGGCGATATGTCCTTAATCGCGAGTGTACTTAAAGTGAGTGTCCTTAAAGTGGGGTATGCCTATATATCTCAGAATTACAAGAGACTCTGACACCAAAACAAGGACTTAATGCGGATATGGGGGTTCTCACAAACTATCAGAATTGTCTGTAATCATCCTGTCTGCTTCTCTGCCAATGTCCTTATCCACAACCTCCCCCCCCCCCACACTAAATCCCCATCCCCTTCAAGCTGTTACTTGTCACCTTCTTCAAACATCCCTTTCTCACCTACTGTACCTTATCTAAATCTAAATTACCTAATCTAAAAAAAAAATTCTGCTTTCCAAACCTCTGTTTTAGCCATAGATCTTTGTAAACCAGTATTGCTGACATGACAAAGAGAGGAGAACTCTCGATAGCTTGTCCTATGAGATAAATTGTTAGTCCAAATAAAAAAGGTATCACCTAATACTGAAGTACTCATTTATTCTGCAACTGGACTAACACGGCTACTTCCGTTTTATATCTTTATTTGTATAGCACATCCATGTACATTGCGCTTCACAGCAGTAATGCAATGTGACAAAATAAGACATGTTATCCTTTTAATTTTGATATTCTGTTGGCCGGTCATAATAAGTATAGAATTGTCCTTTGTATTACATTCAGGCTCTGAGCTTAATTAACTTTTATGACTGAAGTTTGCAGAGCATCATATAAACTCACCCACTATAACATTTGGGCACCTGGAATAACTCACCCCACCCCTACTGTCATTGAAATATAAACAGTCAGAGAAGGTTGGTTGCTGAGAAAACAAAAAGTATTTCCTTAATCGTTTATTATCTGGGCCTGCAAATTAAGCCACGCAAAAACTTTATTTCATGACACAGACCCTCACTGTCCTTTGGTTGCTATAATACACATGTTGAACAGTTTATTGGCTATATCATGACAGTATCACCCCAAAGGGAGATTGTGCTTTATTTACATACTGAAAAGCAGACATTTCATATATTTAAATTGTACTGGGAAGCACTAGTTAGCCAAGTGGACAGAAAATCATAATTATGAAAAATGTGCAGGATAGGGTAACTTCCCCTAAAAAGACTGCTACAATGAAAACCTTGCAGAATTACATGGTGTTAAGCTATCAGAATTGCAGTATTTATTTGTACACTACTTCAAGGAACAAAAGAGAGCACAGACGAACCAACGTTCATAGTTCAGAAAATAACACCCAGCTGAATTAAATGCCCTTACAGCTCAGTCTGGAGAAATGCAGAGAAATACAGGCTTGTCAAACCTCGAGTTAGTTTGGAAGGGAGTCTTGGTCATTAGCAGCATCAATAGCCTCAAAGGCTTTATTCCCACAGGCAGAATTTTTCCATTAAAATGGAATGAGCCCGCTGAGACGCAAGCAACTACGACAACACCCTTACATTCTATCATAATTTCTTAAATAACATTTTAATACATAGTAGAAATAACAGTAAAAGCAGAATGTGGGGATCACATTGGAAGGGTAATGGCTGGCAGAAACACGAGATGTACGGCAGAGCCAATCAATCATCACTTAGAGATCTGTCCTCACAAAAAATATACATGATCATGCTCCCTTGTGTGTGACTTGTGATTTCAAGGTTTGAAAAATTATATGTAAGCCATTGAGAGGGTCGTGAAAGAAAAAACGTTTTATCAGTCAGTTGACTTTGTCATGAACAAAAACTGCTTCGGCACACATTCTCTTGGCTCGCACCCATTTAACGAAGAATAGGCCACTATAGGATCAAGATCTACTGTTACAATTATATTGAATGTGAGCTTTAAATGACAAGCTGTAGACCAGCGGGAAAAGAGAAAAATGAGAGAAACTGAAATGTATTTTTTTTTAAACTTTATTTACTTAACAGAAAATGACGTGCATCTATAATATTAGAGAATCTGCACCAACATTTTGTTTGCATACAAGTGTAATGAAAACCTTATGAACTTAAAGCACCATTTTTTCCTTGGTCTTCTTGTGGTCCTTCAACATCCGGGGACCTTCCTGTTTCCAAGAGCTGGCAGACTCAAAATGGCTGCAATGTCCAGCCTCGTTCCGTAAGGGCAAAAGCACATCATGGAGAGACGACGTTGCATATTTCTACTGGTGACCCCACGGCCATATTTCTAGCTGGTCAAAATAAGCACACAAAAACTACAAAAATATATTGGAAACCGGAAGCATAGGTAGGCTTAAAAAAAAAAAAAAAAAAGTACACATTTAAACAGGATCACTTAGTTAAGTGATTCTTTGCAGTGTTCCTACTTTAACTATAAACGACTGTTGCAGAATTTCTAAGGCCTGGGCCATGGTGCCTTCGCGCGTGCAGAGGCTGTGGGAAAGCGGGTGCTTTCCTTGGGCATAGTCGACGGGCCGGGCGAGCTCTGGGGGCATGCCTATGGCGTCACAGAGCTGATTCGCCCCGATTGGGTGAACCGCTCACGTGACCGGCTTGTCGCACCAAGAAATCATTTTCAACGTATATCTTGCGCAACGCGCATCCCCTCCCGCATCAGCGCACACACGCACGCCCACTAACACTGCCTTAAGGCAGTCTGTTTGCGCACGGTCTGTGGTACCATGGCCCCAGCCTAAGTGGACTACCTTAGGTGCGGGGGAGCTGGCAGATAGATACCGGAGCCCCGCACGATCGGGGAACTGCTCCGGTGGTGGAGGCCATCTTGTTTTGTCCTGCATGTGCAAGATGACAGATCATACATGTGCAATGGGGATTAAGTGCGGCTGTCATTAAAGGGGCTCCGCACATGCGGTTGCGGGACTAAGAGTCTCAGAGTCCTTAGGGGCTGCACACACGTGAGGCCCAGCAGCCAATAGGGCTGACAGGATCCCCGTGAGAGGAAAGGTTATATTTGGCACGCTAAGGAGCCGCGTGTCAGTCAGGAGCAGGACGGCAACAGAGTAGGTAGTGTCTGGGAACAGTGCTCCCCTGGACTAAGCCTAGAGTTGCCCCGCAGGCCGTGAGCCCCTTGCAGCACTATAGGGAAGGCCCACAGATGGAGACACTTCCCCTTAGCTCAAAGTTAGTGTTAGTCACCGGTGACCAACGCCACGCGGTGTGCACGGCCTGCGGTCTGGGACCAGACCACAGGAACATACTCAGACATTTACAGGGACACACTCCAACGGGAGATCCCTCCAGAGGCAGACGAAGAGGATCCAGTAGACCGCGTCGTGGGATCACGGTGCAGTCCGACGGATCACCATCTTCAGGTAGTCCTGGTCTGGACTGGAAACCAGGAAAGGTACCCAAAGTGCACCAACGGGCACACACAAGGTGGTAGCGCTACTCGTCCCATTTGGGTGGGCCTCCTCTCGTGGACATTGGGTTACAGGTGCCCAGGGCACCCTCAGTACTTTGGGGGACTCACTATTGTGTTGTTGGGTTATTGTATTGTGGGGACGTTGTGTTGTGGGTACTATTATATTATTGTGTCAGTAAATATAAGTTGGGGATTCCTGTGAGTGTCTTTATTGACTGCCAGTATTGTTCCTGGGAAGGGGTTATCCAGCTGCGCTAGGATCCCTACCACGTGGAGGCACTGTCACCAGATAGAATGCGACCACCCCAGGCTCCCAGTGGCAGAGGATCAGGCCTCCTGTACGCCAATCAGGAACCCAGCACATGTAGTTCCCTTAGACATGGGGAAAAGGGGCTACATACATTTTGAATATCTTAAGGTAATTAAAGAATTTACACTATTGGTCAACATAAGAAATCTCGACTTTGTGTCAAACATAAACAAACTACTTTCGTAGTTTTAAAACCTAAAATCTGAAGAAATGTTATGTTGTTCCCATTGCAAATCGTAGAAACAGTCTGCCCTTGTTCCTATATGCTGTAAAATCCTAGACCCTATTTGATCTTAGACATGCATGCTAAACATGAAAGCCAATCTCAAGCATGTTTGAATCCCCTTACTGTATTAGCACCTACCACCTCTGTTGGGAGGATATTCCACCTTTCCCCTTATTCTGCCACTCTCCAGCTTCAGAGCATGACCTCTTGTTCTAGCACGCCTCATTCTTTGAAATATGCTTCCCTCCTGTAGTTTGTTGAAACCCTTTATGTATGTGAAGATTTCGATATCCTCTTAGCTGTACATGTTAAGGTCCTTTAGTCTTTCCTGATAAGTCTTATGCTGTCACTGATTGAGCCACCTGTGCAGAAGCAGGGATATCCTTAAAACCTGACCTGTTGGTGGCCCTTGAGGACTGGAGTTGGCCACTCATGCTGTAGATCATACACCATCTTAGTAGCCCTTTTTTGCCCAACCGCCAATAAATGTATGTCCTTGTATACAGTATGTATTTATGTACATATTTCTTTATTTTTAACACCATCCATGTACATAACGCTTCCAGCAGTAATACATTTGACAAAATAATAGGAGACATATTGTGAATAAGAGCAGCAGAAATAAAAGTAAACATGAAGAAAAAAAAAAAACACTGCCTCACAAAGCTTAGAACCTAGGTGATAAGTACTGTAGTCAGAACTTCGGGACAGTAGGAAAGGTGTTCTGGTAAGTGCATCTGCAAGGGGCTATGGTCCGTGCATATGAGATGTCTAGTAGTAGTCAAGGGACTAGTACGTTAAAGTTAGTGAACTGCTCCTTTAAAGAGGCATGTTTTAAGATAGGCAGAGCGAGAGAGTCCTTGTCACATATGGAAGGAAGAGGTGTGAGGCAGGAAGGGAGAAAGGTTTTTAGATGGGAGTGGGCTTTAGATACCAAAGGGGTAGACACAAGAAATCCTTTAGTAGATCGCCAGAGGCGAGCAGGTGCATAGCGAGAACTTAGGGCTGCGATGTACAGAAAGGCCCCACTCACACAGCACGCTACACGATGTGCGTGCGCACGTTCGTCACTGATGCCTTGTGGCCAATGGTAGTGTTCAGTATTGAAACTACCATTGGCTGCAAAGTGCGGCGTCGACGCTGCTGCAGTCGCGGGTGTCTTTTTAAACTGTGATCTCCGGCTGCAGCAGCGTGACGTCAATTTCAGCAGCTAATCAATGTCCAGCCAATCCAATGCCCTCACACACCCCTCTGTCCCCCCATTTGAGAAGTTCCAGCTCTATAGTGGCGTCCGAGCTAAGTCTTTAGCGGCCGCCACCACAATGTGCGGGCAGACTCCGGGCAGACGCGGCTGGTGACACGCGGCTGGTGCCGCGTGCCGCACGTCACTGTGGCGCCGGTCACACGTCCGCCGGCCTCCCCGGGTAAGGGGACATGGGACAGGGAAATCGAGGGGAGATGCGGGAAGAGGGGGAGCAGAGGCAGCCAGGGGGGCGCGAGGGGAGGGGAAGACGCGCAAAGCTGCCGAGCAGAGGCGGCGCAGCCAACCAGCCAGGGAGTCGCAAGGGGAGGGGAAGATGCGGCTGAGCGCGGCCAAGTTCGGCGCCAGCCAAAAAAAGCCCCGGAACATTACGGGCATTTGTGAGATTGAAGTTGGCCGCAGCAGTAAGTAAATCGTCTAAATTTCTGAGGATAGGTAACCAGAATCCAACAGCAAGAGGCTATGGGAATGAAAAGTGGCCGGGATTATTGAAGTGAAACTTCTTTCGTGGCACCTAGTCCTGATGGGACAAATTTGAATAGATGGGGGGCGAAATGTGAAACGGAAGTTACGTAATGGACGCCGCTCCGCTCACACGTCCCGTCACATGCCGCACCCCTCAACCCAACACACCCCCGGCTGCTGACATATGACATATGCGGCGGCGATAGCCGCCGCTCCTAACGGTTCCACGGCCGCTGTAACGCTGGTCCCCGCCCGCTGCCATGCGCAGAAGCGGCTGGCAGCGGCGTCGTTCCCCCCACACGCTCCTAGTCCTAACGCCCATTAGCAGCGGCGCCATTCAGCCCTCCACTGGCACACGGCGTAAACCCGGGCGCAACCCGCACGGCACAGGGGCTCGGTCACTCATGCCAGTGCCGGGCGCATGTACCCCGCAGAATTTGCGTGCGAGGGGGGGAGGGGGGTCAAGAATTTGCTTGCGAGGGGGGGGGTCCAGAATTTGCGTGCGAGGGGGTCCAGAATTTGCGTGCGAGGAGGGGGGGGGGGTGCAGAATTTGCGTGCGAGGAGGGGGGGGTGCAGAATTTGCGTGCGAGGAGGGGGGGGTGCAGAATTTGCGTGCGAGGGGTGGGGGTGTGCAGAATTTGCGTGAGGGGGGGGAGGGGGGCACAACACAACGAGACATTCACACAACGCAGAGAGAGAGACACATTCACACAACAGAGAGAGAGAGACATACACTGACTGACTCACACTCTCACACCGACTGACTCACACACACACGCACACACACTGCCTGACACACGCACACACTGACTGACACACATACACACACTGACCGACACAGAGACATTCACACAACACAGAGAGAAAGAGAGACATACACTGACTGACACACACACACATTGACTGACACACACACACATTGACTAACACACACTCACACACACTGACTGACACACATGCACACAGTGACTGACACACATGCACACACTGACTGACACACATGCACACACTCACAAACAAACACACATACATACTCACTGACACATACACTGACTGACACGTGTGCCGAGCACGCTCGTTATAAGTCAATTTCTGTGACAAAAGTCATAGATGTTTCACTTACTATGCGCGTGCACAGCACACACAGCTTTTTTTTTTTTTTTTGCTGTGTGTGCAACCAAGAAAGATTAGTTTTGTTATCCCAGTTTGCAAAGTAAGTGTGTCTTTTTCCTGTAATTTGTGTAACATAAGTTCTTTATGTGAATAAATAGCAATTTATTTTATTTTGCTGCTTTCTCATCAACGACCCGGTAATTAAATAAAAATGGTCATATTTATGTTAGTTGTATAAAACCTTTAACTTTCATAACAACAGTGTTTAGAACTATTTATCAGCATTTAAAATTTAAAACCAGGTGTATTTTGTATATTGATTCACTTTCAGATTAAAAAAAAACAAAACTGTCTAGGGTGACCAGACAACACGAATTTGCAGCAAATGTACCAGTATTTTCGCAATTAGTTTGAAACCTTACAAATGTCCCTGTTTTGGCTGCAGCAAATGGGGGGTGGGGGTAGGGGTAATTTTTAGTGATGTATAAAGAATTTTTTTATGTGTCCTGGTTTTTAATTTTGAAAAAAAAATATCTGATCACCCCATTACTCATGAAGTAAATTAAAACAAACATTTTAGTTCCTTTTGTCAATACTTCGCTACTGGTATTCTGTGGAAACAGTTGTTTGGAGGCTAGTGACACCTCCTCCCGGGGTTTAAGCTCGCCCGTTCCACTTTTTAAGTAGCAGGTTTTATTAAGCACCTGTGGACAACTGGTCTATTAAGACCTTTACTTATGATAAGACAGAGAGTAAAGTATAACATTTGTTATATTGGATGTAGCATTGGAAATTGTATGTTGTATACATTTGGTCACAAACCTAATAGCAGTCATTTTGACACAAATATATATGGTGTGATGGATGTTGGGTTCAGAGCTTGCAGGGATTGTGTGTGTGTGTAGGTATTCATTGGGCACATACAAGTGATTAAAGATGAGGTCTGCAGACTCTTCATATTGAAGTACAGCAGGGCCCCAGTCATGCGCGAGTTCCGTTCTAAGGACCCGCCGCAAAGCGAAAATCGGCAGAATGCGGAACCGGCGATTTTTGTTATGTGCGCATGCGCAGACTGGCAATGTGCCGCTCCATGCATGCGCATCATCGGCAACACACCTAATTCCGCGTATGCGCAACATCATACCGGCCCGTTCTGCACATGCGGCCGGTTCTGCAGACATGGTGGCCCCCTTCTCGGTAATACGGCCCCCTCCCGCCGTATTGCCGAGAAGCAGGGCCTTGCTGTATACACGCTTAGTGAATAAATGTTTTCATTCTACCTGTAACATAGTTTAGAGGAGAATATTGCTGCAAAGTCCAACTTTATTATGAATGAAATTATTGCATGCAAAAAGTAGTATAGCAAACAAAATATGTGAACAGAAAAGGATGATCACCAGCAGGTGCTAAGCGCTACTCTTGTACCTCTATAAATTGTGAACATGTATATACAACTAGTGCATAAAACAGTGCAAAGAGATTAAACACACAACATTGGACAGCTATATACACATACATAGTTAAGGGAAGAAATGGAAAGGGCATTTAGATTCTTAAATTCAGAAGGGACACAGGCATCATAACAGAATAAGGAATGTAACAAATTGCAAAAAGTCAATTAGCTTAGCAAAAATTGAAAACGAAAAAAGGATTGCGTTAGAAAGTAAGCTCAACCCTAAAAAGGTATTAAAGTACCTTAATAACAAAAATATAAGAAAAGAGAATATAGGACCCTTGCAGTGTGAGATGGGAAGGTAAATTAAGTGGAGAGAAGGAAAAGGCAGAGGTATTACTATACATACTGTACATTATTTGCCTCCATATTCAGAAGGGACACAGGCATCATAACAGAATAAGGAATGTAACAAATTGCAAAAAGTCAATTAGCTTAGCAAAAATTGAAAACGAAAAAAGGATTGCGTTAGAAAGTAAGCTCAACCCTAAAAAGGTATTAAAGTACCTTAATAACAAAAATATAAGAAAAGAGAATATAGGACCCTTGCAGTGTGAGATGGGAAGGTAAATTAAGTGGAGAGAAGGAAAAGGCAGAGGTATTACTATACATACTGTACATTATTTGCCTCCATATTAACCAAGGAGTCGATTACAAAAATATTGAAACAGGAGGAAGCCACAACCTCTATATTAATGAACAATTGTTTAACGGAGAAAGAAATGTGCAGGTGGCTTGATAAAATTGAAGTAAATAAAGCACCTAGCCCTGATGGCATGCACCCGAGGGTTCTCAAGAAGCTAAGTTCAGTAATAGTCAAACTATTATATTTAATATTCAAGGACTATTTCCACAGGCTCAGTACCACAAGATTGGTGTAAAGCAGACATTGTACCTATATTTAAAAAGGGAGCTAGATCACACACAGGGGAACTACAGACCTGTAAGCCTGACATCAATAATGGGGAAGCTACTTGAAGATTTAGCACTGGATAATATTCAGGAATATCCAATAGATAACAAAATGATTAGTAATAGTCAGCATGGATTTAAGAAAGAAAGGTCGTGCCAAACGAACCTTATTCGTTTCTTTGAGGAGGCGAGAAATAATTTAGACCAGGGTAATGCAGTTGATGTGGCCTACTTAGATTTTGCATAGACTTTCGATATGGTATCTCACAAGAGGTTAATGTACAAAATAAATCAAATTGGCCCCGGTTAAATATTTGCACCTGGATTGAAAACTGGTTGAAGGATAGACAACAGAGAATTATAATAAATGAAACCTTTTCAGGTTGGGCTAAAGTTATACGTGGAGTACCTCAAGGTTCGGCACGGGGACTACTCCTTTTTAACTTGTTTATTAATGACCTCAAGGATGAAAGCGAGAGCAAAGTCTCCATCGTTGCCATTACACAATTGTGTAAGGTAGTAGAATCAGAGTAGGATGTAATGTCTCTTCAGAAGGACTTAGATAAATTGGAAACGTGGGCAGGTCAATAGCAGATGAGGTTTCATAATGATAAATGTAAAGTTATGCACCTGCAATGCAAGAATAAACAGGCTACTTATAAATTAAATGGGGCACAATTAGATAAATCCATGATGGAGAAGGATTTAGGAGTGCTTGAAGACAGCAGGCTTGGCAATAGTGCCCAATGTCAGGCACTACCTGCAAAAGCAAATAAAATCTTATCTTGCATTAAACAGGGTATGGATAGAAGAGATAAAAGCATAATTAGGCCACTGTAAAAAAAAAAAAACACACACACCTTGAATATGGAGTACAATTTTGGGCACCACTCCATATATAAAAATTATGGAGCAAGAAAAAGTAAAGATAAGTGACACGAGATTAATAAAGGGGTGGAAAATCTGATTTATGAGGAGAGGCTAGCTAAATTACCTTTGTCTACATTAGAAGAGAGGCATCCAAGAGGGGATATGATAACTACAGTTAGGTCCGGAAATAATTGGACACTGATACAAGTTTTGTTATTTCGGCTGTGTACCAAATAAATTCAAGTTACAGTTAAATAATGAATATGGGCTTAAAATGCAGCCTATCCGCTTTAATTTGAGGGTATTCACATCTAAATTGGAGGAAGGGTTTAGGAATTACATCTCTTTAATATGTAGCCCCCTCTTTTTCAATTGACCAAAAGTAATTGGACAATTGACTCAAAAGCTGTTTCATGGACAGGTGTGGGCTATTCCTTCATTATTTCAACATCAATTAAGCAGGTAAAAGGTCTGGAGTTGATTCCATTCGCATTAGGAAGCTGTTGCTGTGTACCCACAACATGCGGTCAAAGGAACTCTCAATGCAAGGGAAACAGGGCATCCTTAGGCTGCAAAAAAAAGAAAATCCATCAGAGAGATAGCAGGAACATTAGGAGTGGCCAAATCAACAGTTCGGTACATTCTGAGAAAAAAAGAACGCACTTGTGAGCTCTGCAACACAAAAGGGCCTGGATGTCCACGGAAGACAACAGTGGTGCATGATTGTAGTATCCTTTCCATGGTAAAGAAAAACCCCTTCACAACATCCAGCCAAGTGAAGAACACTCTCCAGGAGGTAGGCATATCATTATCCAAGTCTACCATAAAGAGAAGACTTCACGAGAGCAAATACAGAGGGTTCACCACAAGGTGCAAACCATTCATAAGCCCCAAGAATAGAAAGGCCAGATTAGACTTTGCCAAACAATATCTAAAAAAGCCAGCCCATTTCTGGAACAGCATTTTTTGGACAGATGAAACTAAGATCAACCTGTACCAGAATGATGGGAAGAAAAAAGTATGAAGAAGGCTTGGAACGGCTAATGATCTGAAGCATAACACATCATCTGTAAAACACTGTGGAGGCAGTGTGATGGCATGAGCATGCATAGCTTACAATGGCACTGGGTCACTAGTGTTTATTGATGATGTGACATAAGACAGAAACAGCCGGATGAATTCTGAAGTGTATAGGGATATATTGTCTGCTCAAATTCAGCGAAGTTGATTGGACGGCGCTTCACTTTACAGATGGACAATGACCCAAAACATACTGCGAAAGCAACCCAGGACTTTAAGGCAAAGAAGTGGAATATTCTGCAATGGCCGAGTCAATCACCTGACCGAGCATGCATTTCACTTGCTGAAGATAAAACATAAGGCAGAAAGACCCACGAACACACAACAACTCAAAGCAGCTGCAGTAAAGGCCATGCAAAGCATCACAAAGGAGGAAACCCAGCGTTGGTGATGTCCATGCGTTCCAGACTTTAAGCAGTCATTGCCTGCAAAGGATTCTCGACAAAGTATTAAAAATGAACATTTTATTTAGGATTGTGTTCATTTGTCCAACTACATTTGAGCCCCATGAAATAAGGGGACTGTGTATGAAAATGGTTGCAATTCCTAAACGTTTCATACGATATTTTTTTCAACCCCTTGAATTAAAGCTGAAAGTCTGCACTTCTATTGCATCTCGGTTGTTTCATTTCAAATCTATTGTGGTGGCGTACAGAGCCAAAATTATGAAAATTGTGTCAGTGTCCAATTATTTCCGGACCTAACTGTATATACACATATATTCAGGGTCAATACAAGGAGCTTTGTAAAGAACTATTCATCCCAAGGGCAGTACAAACTACACAGGATCACACCGAAGGTTGGATAAAAGGAGATTTCAGCAGGAAAAAACTTATTTGCAGTAGGGGCTGTTAAAATGTGGCATTCATTACCCATGGAGACTGTGATAGCAGATACAATATGTAACCGGGTCCCCTCTTCCCTATTGTGCCGGGGAGGGGGATGGCTGCAGGGTGTCGGAGCACCGAAGCTCTGCGGCGAACCGTCGAAGCAGGGCGCCGCCATCTTAAATGTTCGCGCATGCGCAGTGAAGTCCTTGCGCATGCGCTGTCCCAAATTTGCAGCGGCCATCTTAGGAGACGGCTCCACAATGGCCTACATGTCCAAGGAGCCTTAGGGGCACAGAAAGTTGGCGCGAAACGGAGCGTGTGCTCAGTCGGAGCCGAGGAGGCAACAGAGTAGGTAGTGTCCAGGGAGAAGTGCTTCCCAAGAGTTGCCCCGCAGGCCCCAAGCCCCTTCCAGCTTGTGGTGCTACAGAGAAGGCCCACAGATAGGGAAGCTTCCCCTTAGCTCACCACAGATAGCATTAGTGTACCGGTGACAGAACGCCACGCGGTGAATTGCGGCCTGCGGTCTGGGACCAGACCCAGGCTACTGAGAAACTTTAAGAGACACTCCAGCTGGAGCTCCCTCAAGATGCTGACGCCAACGGTAAGGAGAGGAGGGATTCGGCAGACCCCGTGTCGTGGGCTCACAGTGCGGTCCTGCGTATCCACCATCTCCAAAGTAACTTGGTCTGGCCTGAGACCAGGAGAAATACCACGTGCATCAATTGTGGGGGACTTTGTGTTGGGCACATACCATGTGGGTATTGTGTTGGAGTACTGTGTAATAGTATTATTATTATTAGCATGTTGGTAAACTGTTATACTATACCCTTGAGTGCATTTCTCACTGATGTATTGGTTCCTGTGAGGGGTTATTCTGCAGCGCTAGGATCCCTCCCAGGTGGAGGCACAGTATCCAGATAGACGAGCTAACCCCAGGCTCCAAGCATCAGAAGCTTAGGCCTTCTCTGAGCCACAGGTAAAGACAGGACTTGTAGTTTCCCTTAGTAACGGGGAAAGGGGGCTACAAATAGATATCTAAAAAAAAGGTTGTGAACATCTTTTTAGAAAAGAACAATATACAGATGCAACCAGTGTTTCCCCACCCTAAGGGAGATTCACTGCTGGTTACAGGTATAGTGCTGCTCACCTGTGAGGCTTACAGAATACTAAGTGTCCGCCGATGTTAGTTGGAGATAGACAGGACAGGCTTTTGGACCTGTAGCTCATCTTTGGTGCAGCGCCTCCATTTCAACAGGGCCTATCAGACATAGGTGCAGTCCTTGCAGGAAAACCTCTTTCCATCCCCCTGAAAGACTGCAGCCTCAGGCAGGAGTTCAACTTAACTTGGGCCTTTATTCTGTACAGCATACATCAGCACAGCACACTGACAATACAGCACACTCTCTTCTTCTGTGGTCCCTGGAGCCAACCCCAGGAGCTTGAGGCCCCAAGAGTCTCTCCTTGACTCCCACACTCCCTGGTGGAGTATGAAGTAGAAGCTTCCACTACCTGCGAGAGGGAATGCCTGAAACCAGGTCCAGCACAGAATCACACACTCTTCCCCCTGGGTAGAGCACAAGAACACTACAACTCTGCCTGCACTGGTACCAGGGCTTATGTGTTAGGCAGGGAAATTAGTACCCCGGTGGGTACCTGGCTACACAGGGATATACAAAACAAGTAAACCTGGGAAGAATGTTGATCGACAGACAAATCTGATAGCCATTACTGGAGCAAGGAAGGAATTTATTTCTCCCCCTTATGAGATATCATTGGATAATGTTTTACCGGGGTTTTTTGTTTGCCTGCCCCTGGATCAGTATCCTGTAAATACAAGTATAGGATAAGTATCTGTCTTCTAAATTTAACATAGGTTGAACTCGATGGACGTGTCTTTTTTCAACCTCATTATGTAATACTGTAATACTGAGTAATAACTACAGCTCAACCCCGTTATAGCGCGGTCCTCGGGGGCCACCCGATCCGACCGCGCTAGAACCGGGGTCGTGCTAATTAAAAAAAAAAAAATAGCCGCCGCGTGCCCGATCGGGAGGGAGTAAGGAGGGAAGGAAGGAAGAGGTGGCCGGAAGCCCTACACGTCCCCCAGCAGCGGCCCTCCGATTCCAGCCACAACCTGCTCCTTACCTCCCACCACCGGCATCCATCCCCCTCCACCGGCATCCACTTCCTCCTTCCCCCGAGGCCCCCACACCTACCGACCTTTCGCGGCATAATCAGTTTTGGGCCTACCCCACGTGGCCCTCCGAGTCCCAGCCTGCTCCTCACTCACCCCCCTACCGGCATCCACACCACCCTTCTCCCGACACCCCCCCCATCCTCCCGACACCCCCCCCTCCTCCTGATGCCAGCTCAGCTCTGATCTCAGCAGCCGACACCAAAGGTAGGGAGGGGGAGTGGGAGGTGTGGTGTGAGTGTGGTGTGCTTTGAAGTGTAGTGTGCTGTGAGAGAGTGTTGTGTGTGCTGTGAGTGTGCTGTGTGCTGTGAGCAGTGTGTGCTGGGAGAGTGTGCTGTGAGTGCTGTATGCTGTGAGTGCTGTGTGCTGTGAGAGTGTGCTGTGAGTGCTGAGTGTGCTGTGAGCAGTGTGCAGTGAGTGCTGATAGTGTGTGCAGTGTGCAGTGAGAGTTTGTGCAGTGTGCAGTGAGAGTGTGTGCAGTGTGCAGTGAGAGTGTGTGCAGTGTGCAAGTGTGCAGTGAGAGTGTGTGCAGTGAGTGCTGGGAGTGTGTGCAGTGAGTGCTGGGAGTGTGTGCAGTGAGAGTGTGCAGTGAGAGTGTGCAGTGAGAGTGTGCAGTGAGAGTGTGCAGTGAGAGTGCGCAGTGAGTGTGTGCAGTGTGCAGTGAGTGTGTGCAGTGTGCAGTGAGTGTGTGCAGTGTGCAGTGAGTGTGTGCAGTGTGCAGTGAGAGTGTGTGCAGTGTGCAAAAAATTTTTTTTTTTAAACGGGAGCCACGTGAAAACCGTGTTATAAGCGGATTCGCGTTATAACGCGGTTAAGCTGTATGTAATAGCTAGAATGTGTTCACTGCTCAATTGCAGACAAAAAGTATTGTGGGCAATATCAATCTGGCAAACGGTTATAAAATGATGTTCAATATCTGAAAGCTGGAGTCACTTCTGAAAATCTGGGCTAATAGCCCCAAACATACAAGGTTTAACCAAAAAAAAAAAAAAAAACACGTACAGTAAGAAAAACTTAAAGCGCTTTTAAAAAAAAAAAATTTTTAACAATTATTTTCCCACACAGGATTGAAAAAGGGTGCCTCCGGAATTGAGCCCCATTCATTTCAGCTCTGGGGACCCCCTGCTTCCGGAGATACTTACCTCAGTATTAGGTGGAGGTAGCCGCTCTGCTTGGCTAATAGTGAACACGTACTAGCTGCTTTTCAAAGCTCCCGCTCCCCGTGAGCCAATAGGAAGATGTGACATTAGATTTGGCTTCTAACTGGCTTGTGTGACGCAAGAGTTTTAAACTTTAAAGTCCAGCTAGCTCAGCGAAAGCGTCTACTGACACCCCCTATGGAGGCAAGTATCTCAGGAAGCAGGGGGGCCGGGAGCTTAAACTAATGGAGCTCAGCTCTGGAAACCCCCTGATCCAATCCTGTGTAAAAAAAGGCTTTGTAACATCTGACAATTCTCAATTTATACAGAAGTATCAGTCATTAATATACCCATTAATACAGTATGAGATCATGGATGAACACTACTTCCACCATGTCTCTTGGCACACGTTCTTTGAATGGAGTCGCACCAAAATATTGCATTATGTATTTTCTGTCCAAACTCACTCAAAAAGGTACTTTATCAGGAACTACATCTGTATACCAGAAAAACAAATCCCCTGCTGCAGAGGAAAATCATTAATGTAGTTTGGGGAAATTTAACTAAGCTCAGCTAATCGGTATTGTGTCGCAAACCTGCATTAAATGGCATTTAAGTCAGAGGTACCTGTCACGGGAAACAAGGCCATTTACACCTTTTTAACCGGATCATACATTGAGCAAAACAAGTTAATGAAATAAATTGTAAATTTATTCACAGGAAAAGGAACACACACACACACAATGTTATACAAAATACAGGCAAAAAAACACACTTACTTGGGACTTGGGTACAAATCTAGACTCGTCTAGGTGCAGGGAATCCCAATAAGTATTTCCCCTTATAACAGTTCAAAAACAGGACAGAAAGTATTCCAGGCAGCTTTAGATGAAGAAGGGAAACAAAAGAAAACAGCGCACAACGCCAAATAGTGAAGCAAATTCAACAATATATTATAGATTTAAAAAGGGGGTAATATATCTGCGTACATAAAAAAGGTTGGTAAAAGGCATGTAGTGTGTATCACACTGTTTACCACTCGGCTGTTAGCTGTAGATTCAGGTGCTTGCTTCCCTCTGCTGCTGCAGCTCAGTTGATTCTGGGGCAGGACGTCAGTCTTTTCACTCCCAAGGGGATTTCCCTTCATGCAGCCAGGTTCAGCAGCTGGTACTGGGGCTCGGTGAAATCGCTCCTGCTTCCTGGCCGATATGAAGCTGCTCCTGTACCTTGGCAGGTGTATCCTCTGCAGAGAGGTTAAAACGCAGCTTGCTGCTGTCTTCACAGCAGTGGTGGATTCAATAGGGAAGTTTGAACAGTCTTACAGAGTCTCTCACAAGTGTCCAAAACAGCACACAGGATGAAATAAAAACAGGACAGGCCAACACATAGACAAAGGCCAATGTAAGCAGATATAAGGCAATAGAATGTTACATACAACTAGTTTCGTAGAATTAACTACTTCTTCCCTTCACCTGCCAAGGTACAGGAGCAGCTTCATATCGGCTAGGAAGCAGGAGCGATTTCACCGAGCCCCAGTACCAGCTGCTGAACCTGGCTGCATGAAGGGAAATCCCCTTGGGAGTGAAAAGACTGACGTCCTGCCCCAGAATCAACTGAGCTGCAGCAGCAGAGGGAAGCAAGCACCTGAATCTACAGCTAACAGCCGACTGGTAAACAGTGCGATACACACTACATGCCTTTTACCAACCTTTTTTATGTACGCAGATATATTACCCCCTTTTTAAATCTATAATATATTGTTGAATTTGCTTCACTATTTGGCGTTGTGCGCTGTTTTCTTTTGTTTCCCTTCTCTTAGTGTGTGTGGGGTGCTGAGCCACCCCTGCGTTTACAGCTGCAGACGCCATTATCCCCAACACGGTTATGTGGCACTTATTATTTAATGTTTAACTACCTCACTGTGGGAGTTGTGGTTTAATTTTTTATACATTTTTTATCACTAAATTGATGGTATAGTCACTGCACTGTATATATTTATACATTTAAACTTTATAGGTAGTTAGGTAGTAGCGCACAGTTTTGTTTTTTGTGTTTAGATGAAGAAGCCTTTTTCTTGCTGGAGACTTGAAACTTAAAATCTTAGTATCTGGAGAATCTTAGAGAACCTTGAGAGAACTAAAAATCTGATAAGCGTGGATGTTTATTATACCTCTTGAGTTTCATTCACAGAAACCTACAGTCCTATCAGAAGCATGAGAAATTTTTCAGTAGCCAAATCAGAGCAGTGCTCACCTGGCTGACGATGTCATTGGCAGGGGGCGTGTTGAGCCAGCTTGAGAAAAAAAACGTGTGGGCGGGAAATATGAATCAGCCAATGGGAAATGTGCCCCCCAAGCAGCATCTGCCCCCCCCCCCAGCTAGCCCATTGCCGGCTCCCCTAAGTCTGCAGTCCCAACAGGGGCCCCAGTGGGGTGCCCCCTGTTCTCTGGACCTGACACCTAGAATTTTCCTGCTCACTAAATGGTTCTCCCCCCTCTGGACATCCTCTCTTCTTTGAACTATGGACTCTTAGGCCTCGGGCATGGTCAGCACTTAGGCGCTGACCCGTGCTGAGGCGCGCTCTCGCTTACCAGTGAGCCCCTGCAGCCGCAATGAGAGCGGCTTTAGCAGAGGCTCGCGCACGCGTGCGGAAGCGTAGGTCTTATCCAAATTTTAGATTTCGCACTCATGGGAGCGCAGGGCCGGTCACGTGAGCGGTTTGCCCAATGAGGGCAAACCAGCTCCGTGACGTCACTGGCCCGGCCCCCCGACACGCCCGCGGACGGCGCACCAAGGCCAGGGAAAGCACCCGCTTTCCCTCAGCGCGCCTCCGCACGGCTGCTGCAACCCTGGACGCCCCTAAACAGGCCAGGTTTTTCTATACTTTACAGGGGACTTCCATAACCCACAAACCCAAAACAGGTTCTGGGACACCTTGGCACTAACTGGAGTATCCCTATGTTACCTAGGGATCCCCGCATCTAAAGGAACACTTTTCATCCCTGTGCCTCATTTTACTGTATTAATAATCAATCACTTTGTTAATAAAATATACACTTTAAAAACCTAAGTCTGGAGGAGTACACGAAGCGCAAAAACTCCTCTTACAGGTAAAGATGTTTGTTCACAGGAATCAGGTCTCCGTAAAAGCAGCATATGTTAAAAAGAGAAGAAAAAATAGTGCAACACATTTTTAATACATAAACAAAACTAGAGCATGGTCACAGCTTTGAGCACAGCCAGGTTTAAGGTGCATACCCAGAAAACCCACCCACAGACAGCTGTTTCGACCTTTATGGGTCTCATCAGTGTGGGGTTGGTAAACTGGGTATGCAGAGAAGCTAAAGGATGGGGTTTACCATACTGAGTTAAGTTATGGCGAGTAAAAAAAGTGACAAAAACCCTCCACAGCGAAGCAAATATGCAAATGTCAATACAACTGTATGCTCATCTGCATGTCTTAGGCAGGTCTGCAACCCCGCCTTTCACCATTATCACCCAGCACACAGCACTTCCACTGCAGCAAGGGATTCTGGGGAATGACATGCAAATGAGCACACATTGCCACTTTTGCTCATTGTAGAGGGAGAAAGGGGGTGGCCCGGGATTATAGGGGTTACCCCCCATTTGGCCATCCCCTGACCTCACCCGGGAGTCAAAGGGTTAACTGGGCTAAGACCCCGATCGGTGATTTAACCCCTGTAATGACATGTACATGTGTATTCCCCTGTTTCCCCTGTTTTATTGTAACATCTGGTCTGCAGCACACACACACTGGGATCCATCCGGGAGCACAAGGGTTAATAGTTGTATAGTGATTATAGCCCTTTGTGTAATTTTCCTGCCTTTTCAGGCACCATTTTGCAGGTTCCCATAGGCCGCCATTAGGTCTCAATGCTTTTTAATGGTGAATCTTGCTGTGGAGTCCGGTTCCTGAGAAGACCAGCAGATGGCGTCCGAGAGGGAGAGCGGCGGTTTCCCATTGAAAGTCAATGAGCTCATTGACTTCAATGGAGAAACCCTCGAGAGAGCTTTCCAGGAACAAGTTGGCTGCCGTCCAAACCGCTTAACCGCAAAGCGGATACAATTTCAATAGAAGAGCTTTGATCACTTACAAGTCAAGTTCAACGACAAGTGGCGTGGGAATAAACAGTTCTAGGGCCCCTAGGAATAAAATTCTTTCTGTCCCTAGTTCCTAGACCTCCCCCCACTCGACCACAACCGGGTCCCCGTATCCTGGACCCCCGATAAGGGTCAAACCGAGAAGAGCGGGCCGCGCCATAGGTTCCAATGGCGGCGGCAGAAACAGCTCAGGAAAACGGCTAAGTGTCAAATGCAGAAATTTGGTATTCCATAGCTCCGATTCCGGAGGGTCCAGAGAGTCAGGGTTTGGGGTATCTGTAGCCACTGCTCCGGCATCGCTGCAGAACCATCCTTGACGCTCTGGGGCCAACCCGACGGAGTATGGACCCCCTTGAAAGTTCGGGATTTTTCCCATAGACTTCAATGGCGGCCAAACCCCATTGACCGGCTATGGCGGAAAACTCCCATTGACTTCAACGGCGGCATCGCCCCGTTGAAAGTCTATGGCGGGGATTCCCATAGCCGCCAATGGCGCCGGTTTGCCATTGAGAGTCTATGGCGGCGGAACCCGTTGTTTTCAATGGGGATTTAGTGAAAAACCGTGATTTCATTTACAGCGGAGTTTATGTATTAAAATGTAAAACGGTTTTAAGTGTATTTGTGTATCTCCGGTTTCCCAGGTCGTAGCAGGTCGCAAATTGGACCATAGGGTGTCCCAGTTCCGGCATTGAGAACTGGGAAGTTTGGACCTGCTGGACCCAAAGGAACCGGATATTTTAATGTGTTCATGTTTTATCCAACATACTGTATTCCGAGATATGGGTAAAACTCAGAGGAAATTCCTTTGCATACCAGGGTAGCATATGGCCAGAAAGGCGACCCAATGTCTAGGGCCTGAGTATGTTTCGAAGGATTTTGTCACCTCCACTGTTTGCATGAGGGTGGAGACTACTCAAACCAGAGCAGTCTTCAAGTGTTCCGTTTCACACCTCACAACAAAGGATTTCCTGCCAGGTACTCCATTTGGTAGACTAGCTGGCATTGCTGATATACAGCAGGGGTTATAGAAATGGGACCCCAGAGCTTTACTGCGCATGTACCCACCAGCCGGGGGCATGGGTCAAAAAGTGTTCCCACATTAACCACTAGCTGGAGTTAATTGAAAACCAATCCACGGTACTCAAGGTTAAGGATTGGGCACAAAAGGTTTATAAACTGATGTCCACCCTGTATCCTTGGTCTTCAATTTATCATCTGAATGCTACCTGATTGCGAGAGAATTGCTATACTTCATACTTCTCATTCCCCAACCCCAAAGTAAGTGTACTTCTTGTTTGTTACTGTATTATTCGTGTGTTCACCTATCCAAAGGAATAAATATACTTTATTATATCTAAGACTCGTCCCAGTTCAGACCCAGTGGTAAATATATATCATCTGTTATATATATTTATGTGATTTATACAGCCTGCCATAATCTCACCGTGACAGGCTTGTATAATAACTGGTGGCAGCGGCGGGATTGAACCGGACCTGGATTACAGTATTCTGCGGAGTACTGTGATCTAGCAGGGACTCGATGGTAATTGCGAGTTCCTGGGTCTAAAGAAATTGAACACACGTTAGTGCAACAAGTAACGCAAGTTGTCACACCATCTCACCTGCTGTGACCCAGAACCATGAGTGGAGCGGAGAACACCTATTACCTGAAAACTAGAAATCACCTAAAAGACAAGTGCCGTGCCTATGGACTGGAATATGTGGACCAGGAGGTTGAGGACATGATTACCGTAATCACAGCACATGAAGCCCAGATTTCAGAGTCTCAGGATACGACTCAGCTTGCCCTTGTGCAGCCGCCCGGAGATCAGGGACTCAACCCAGTGCCGGAGCGGCAGGATCCCGGGGAGGGGACAAGTGCACCTCCCGGGACAAGTGCAACACGAGGGGCACTGATGGCTACGGCCACCAGTCCGTTTACCCCTGAAATGTTGGCACTGATTACAACGTGGGGAGACCGAGGGACAGCGGAGGAGCGGCTAAAGTTTATCTCAATGGCAGTGAACAGACCCGCTTATTGCCCCCCGGTCCAAGATGAACTCCAACTGGACAAGCACAGTCTCACCAAGTACGTGGAAGGTACTCATGGGATCGACATGTTTCTAAGGAACTGTGAAACGCAGTGCCGGCGGTACGGGGTGCTTCCCCAGCATAGGGTTGCACGCCTGGACCCGCTACTCTCCGGCTTGGCTAAGCAGACCTTGATGGCGCTTACAGATGAGTTCGCTGATGACTATGACCACCTGAAAGAACTATTGCTATTTCAGCACGGTTTTACCCCTGAAGCTTACCGGGGTAAGTTCCGGCTGGAGGAGAGGCACCCTCATGAGACCTATGTCACTTATGTGACCCGCATGGCTTTGTACGGGCTACACTGGGTGGAGGGATCTGAGGCCAGGACTTACCAACGCCTGCTGGACCTCATCATTCAGGAGCAGCTCATGCAGCAGTGCCCGCCGGCGGTGAGGGCTTTTGTGTATGATAAAAAGCCCAAGACCTACACCGAGGCAGCAAGGATGGCCGATGACAATGAGGTCAGCTGGTCCCAGATGACCGCCAAGGTACCAGCCAAGGCGGTAACCCCACCGACGCCGGCCAAGAAAGCTGTGAGTACCCCCCAGTGGACCCAAAAGCCGCTTGCGGGAAGTGGGTCACAGAAGGCGGGAGAGCTCCGGCATGAGTGCCGGTTCTACAATTGCAACAGCACTGGTCACCTCAGACCAGATTGCCCGGAACCCCTGCGTTCCAACGGACCCTATCGAGGGCAACGCACCCCAGCTGCGAAGCCGGTAGCCCGCGTGCGGGTGGCTTCCACCAAAGAACCAGGACCGGTCATGGAAACAACTCCCAGCGAGACGTCCCATGTCACCCCTATCCCGGTTTCATCGGTGCCTACAGCCAGGAGCGGAGGACATCTCAGCGCAGACCTGCAGCAGACGGATGGCCGGAGCAAACATCTTACCCCGGTCACAGTCGGTTACCGGCAAGCAGTCGGCTTGCTGGATTCCGGAGCCGCAGTGACCCTGGTCCGACCTGATATGGTCCGGCCAGAGGAATTGCTCCCAGGCCCTGGGATGCAGATCACTGTGGCCAACGGAGAGCCACGTTTCCTGCAGGTGGCCCGCATCTTTTTGGATTGGGGGGTGGGCAAGGGTGTGTGGGAGGTGGGGGTTTTACCCGGTTTGGATGCCGACATTCTTTTGGGCAACGACCTGGGACCGATGACCTGCACCTACGACCGTGTGCCCCAGCCCGCTGCAGTAGCGGCGGTTACCAGGAGCCAGACAGCGGCAATGCCGGCGGCAGCCACTCCAGTCCCCCAGCCTTTGGGACCAACGTTAGCGGAGGGCACAGAGGTGCCCGGGGAGGTAAGCCAGGATCAGTTGCAACCACAGGCTGACTTACTGTTCCCTCTCACTCTGTCCCCTTCCCCTGACAATGACATGACTGGGGGGTGGCCAGACTTAGGAGCCCAGTTTAGGGAGGCAGTGAAGGCAGACCCTACCCTGGCCTGTGTGAGACTTCGGGCGTCCGAATCTCAGGCAGGGGAGGGCACTGAACGTTGCCTATGGCATAAGGGACTCCTATACAGAGAAGAAGGGAGCCCGGGGATAGAGGAGGGATTGACCGGTAAGCGACAGCTAGTATTGCCCCAGGGGTACCGACAGCAATTGTTATGGGTAGCTCACTCTATTCCGTTAGCGGGACATCAGGGGGTCACTAGGACGCGAGCCCGGTTATTGCAGCGTTACTACTGGCCGGGGGCATCCCGAGATGCGAGCAATTTCTGCCGCTCTTGTGATGCCTGCCAGCGAGTGGGTAAGGCGGGCGACCGTGTGAAGGCACCCCTGAGACCCCTACCGATAATAGGGGAACCCTTCCAGAAGGTAGCGATGGACCTGATAGGACCCCTCATGATTCCTAGCAGGTCAGGGAAGCGCTACATCCTCACGGTGGTGGACTTTGCCACCCGGTACCCTGAGGCAGTAGCGCTTGGCACCATAAGTGCCAAAACAGTGGCAGCAGCTTTGCTGAACATTTTTGCTAGGGTAGGTTTTCCTAGTGAGATCCTAACCGATCAGGGGTCGCAGTTCATGAGTGAACTGTTACATTGTCTCTGGGATGCCTGCGGTGTACAGCACTGGCGCACTACCCCCTACCATCCCCAGACGAACGGATTATGTGAGAGGTTTAACGGGACCCTGAAGCAGATGCTTCGGACCTTTATAGAGGCGGAGGGGAAAGACTGGGAGATTCACCTGCAGCACTTGCTGTTTGCCTACCGAGAGGTACTGCAAGAATCTACAGGCTTCTCCCCCTTCGAGCTACTATATGGCCGCAGGGTACGTGGACCTCTGGACCTATTCCGTGAGGGATGGGAAGGGGAGGCTACTGCTACAGATGCTTCAGTGATCCGGTATGTAGTAGATCTCAGAGACTGGTTAGAGATGCTCATGGGGGTGGCCCAGGACCACCTCAGGGCTGCACAGACCAAGCAAAAGCGATGGTATGACCAGCAGGCCCGTAGCAGAGAATTCATCCCAGGACAGCAGGTGCTTGTTCTCAAACCCACTCGGGAGAACAAGCTGATGGCTGCCTGGTCGGGACCGTACTCGGTTATCCGAAAGGTGAATGAGTGCAACTATGTTGTACAGGTAGCGCCTGAGAGGCACAGAACATACTGTACCACATCAACATGTTGAAAGAGTACAGAGCACCGAGTATGGGAGCAGTGCTGGCCATTTGTAGCCCACTGCTGGAAGATCCGGCGACCAATGCTCTGCCTGATCTCCTGGGGGAGGCAAGGCAGGGAAAAACTGTAGAGCAGGTAGAGATAGGGGCACAGTTGAGTGCTAGGCAGAAGGGAGAAGCCAGGGACATGCTAGCTCAGTATAGCGCCCTCTTCACTGACATGCCAGGGACCACCATCTCACAAAACACCCAGTACACACCGGGGACCTGCAGCCTCTGCATAAGCACGCTTATAGAGTGTCCGCAGAGGTCAAGACCAGTATGGAGAGAGAAATTGGGGAGATGCTGACCCTAGGGGTAATTACGCCGTCCCAGAGCCCTTGGGCAAGTCCAGTAGTCCTAGTTCCTCAGAAGGACAAGACCACCAGGTTTTGTGTGGACTACCGGTTGCTCAACGCTGGGATGGTGTCAGATGCTTACCCCATGCCCCGCATGGATGAGTTACTAGATGAACTCGCGGGGGCAAATTATCTGACCACCATGGATTTGAGCAAAGGCTATTGGCAAATCCCACTGACCCTGGAGGCTAGGGAGAAGTCAGCATTCATCACTCAAAGTGGCCTCTGAGTTTTTGGTGATGCCATTTGGGATGAAGAATGCCCCGGCTACCTTTCAACGCCTGGTCAATAGGTTACTGGAAGGGATGCAGAGCTATGCCAGGGCTTACTTAGATGACATTGCTGTCTTTAGTAATTCCTGGGAATCCCACATAGGACATGTGTCTGCGGTGCTGGGTAGGATCAGGGAGGCTGGGCTTACCTTAAAACCCACTAAGTGTATGGTAGGGATGGCAGAAGTCCTGTACTTAGGGCACAGGGTGGGTGGAGGGCATCTCAAACCAGAGCCAGCCAAGGTAGAAGCCATAGTTGAGTGGCCTGTTCCAAATACCAAGAAACAGGTCATGGCATTTTTGGGCACCGCAGGGTACTACAGGAAATTTGTCCCACAGTACAGCGCCCTGGCCAAACCCCTGACTGATCTGACCAAGAAGCAACTGCCTGTGCTTATTACCTGGACTCCTGCCTGTGAAACTGCTTTCCAGGCCCTGGAAACTGCGCTTGCTGGAGCCCCTATACTGGCTGCCCCAGACTATACCAAGCATTTTCTTATACAAACTGATGCCTCAGACTTTGGTGTGGGGGCTGTGTTGAGCCAGGTGGGGGACGACGGCAAAGAACACCCTGTAGTGTATCTAAGTCGCAAACTGCTCCCCAGGGAAGTGGCATATGCCACCATTGAGAAAGAGTGCTTGGCCATTGTGTGGGCACTCAAAAAGCTTCAGCCCTATGTATATGGGAGGGCTTTCACGGTCATCACAGACTACAATCCCCTGAGTTGGCTACAGAGGGTATCAGGGGAGAATGCCAAGTTGCTGAGATGGAGCTTGGCTTTGCAAGAATTTGAATTTACCATTCAACACAAAAAGGGCAGTGAAAACAGCAATGCTGATGGACTTTCACGCCAGGACTATCCCTCTGAGACTGAGTTCATTAATGGTGCCAGCAGTGCCCCGCTCCCCGTTAGGGCCAGTGGGCCACAGGACACCCATTAAGGGGAGGTGTAGAGGGAGAAAGGGGGTGGCCCGGGATTAAAGGGGTTACCCCCCATTTGGCCATCCCCTGACCTCACCCAGGATTCAAAGGGTTAACTGGGCTAAGACCCAGAACGGTGATTTAACCCCTGTAATGACATGTACATGTGTATTCACCTGTTTCCCCTGTTTTATTGTAACATCTGGTCTGCAGCACACACACACTGGGATCCATCTGGGAGCACAAGGGTTAATAGTTGTATAGTGATTATAGCCCTTTGTGTAATTCTCCCGCCTTTTCAGGCACCATTTTGCAGGTTCCCATAGGCCGCCATTAGGGCTCAATGCTTTTTAATGGTGAATCTTGCTGTGGAGTCCGGTTCCTGAGAAGACCAGCAGATGGCGTCCGAGAGGGAGAGCGGCGGTTTCCCATTGAAAGTCAATGGGCTCATTGACTTCAATGGAGAAACCCTCGAGAGAGCTTTCCAGGAACAAGTTGGCTGCCGTCCAAACCGCTTAACCGCAAAGCGGATACAATTTCAATAGAAGAGCTTTGATCACTTACAAGTCAAGTTCAACGACAAGTGGCGTGGGAATAAACAGTTCTAGGGCCCCTAGGAAAAAAATTCTTTCTATCCCTAGTTCCTAGACCTCCCCCCACTCGACCACAACCGGGTCCCCGTATCCTGGACCACCGATAAGGGTCAACCCGAGAAGAGCGGGCCGCGCCATAGGTTCCAATGGCGGCGGCAGAAACAGCTCAGGAAAACGGCTAAGTGTCAAATGCAGAAATTTGGTATTCCATAGCTCCGATTCCGGAGGGTCCAGAGAGTCAGGGTTTGGGGTATCTGTAGCCACTGCTCCGGCATCGCTGCAGAACCATCCTTGACCCTCTGGGACCAACCCGACGGAGTATGGACCCCCTTGAAAGTTCGGGATTTTTCCCATAGACTTCAATGGCGGCCAAACCCCATTGACCGGCTATGGCGGAAAACTCCCATTGACTTCAACGGCGGCATCGCCCCGTTGAAAGTCTATGGCGGGGATTCCCATAGCCGCCAATGGCGCCGGTTTGCCATTGAGAGTCTATGGCGGCGGAACCCGTTGTTTTCAATGGGGATTTAGTGAAAAACCGTGATTTCATTTACAGCGGAGCTTTATGTATTAAAATGTAAAACGGTTTTAAGTGTATTTGTGTATCTCCAGTTTCCCAGGTCGTAGCAGGTCGCAAATTGGACCATAGGGTGTCCCAGTTCCGGCATTGAGAACTGGGAAGTTTGGACCTGCTGGACCCAAAGGAACCGGATATTTTAATGTGTTCATGTTTTATCCAACATACTGTATTCCGAGATATGGGTAAAACTCAGAGGAAATTCCTTTGCATACCAGGGTAGCATATGGCCAGAAAGGCGACCCAATGTCTAGGGCCTGAGTATGTTTCAAAGGATTTTGTCACCTCCACTGTTTGCATGTGGGTGGAGACTACTCAAACCAGAGCAGTCTTCAAGTGTTCCATTTCACACCTCACAACAAAGGATTTCCTGCCAGGTACTCCATTTGGTAGACTAGCTGGCATTCCTGATATAGAGGAGGGGTTATAGAAATGGGACCCCAGAGCTCTACTGCGCATGTACCCACCAGCCGGGGGCATGGGTCAAAAAGTGTTCCCACATTAACCACTGGCTGGAGTTAATTGAAAACCAATCCACGGTACTCAAGGTTAAGGATAGGGCACAAAAGGTTTATAAACTGATGTCCACCCTGTATCCTTGGTCTTCAATTTATCATTTGAATGCTACCTGATTGCGAGAGAATTGCTATACTTCATACTTCTCATTCCCCAACCCCAAAGTAAGTGTACTTCTTGTTTGTTACTGTATTATTCGTGTGTTCACCTATCCAAAGGAATAAATATACTTTATTATATCTAAGACTCGTCCCAGTTCAGACCCAGTGATAAATATATATATCATGTTATATATATTTATGTGTGACTTATACAGCCTGCCATAATCTCACTGTGACACTCATTTGCATGTCATTCCCCAGAATCCCTTGCTGCAGTGGAAGTGCTGTGTGATAATGGTGAAAGGCGGGGTTGCAGACCTGCCTAAGACATGCAGATGAGCATACAGTTGTATTTACATTTGCATATTTGCTTTGCTGTGGAGGGTTTTTGTCACTTTTTTTACTCACCATAACTTAACTCTATGGTATGGTATGGTATGGTATATATATATATATATATATATATAAAATATATATATATATATATATATATATATATATATAAAACTTGGAAGAACGGAGTACTTGAGTTGGTCCTGGAAAACACAGCTATGATTGCTATGGGAATTATATATAAAACAAGCTTGAGGCTAAAAACAAAACAGAAAAACGAATTAATCTTTGATTAAGCGTTTAAGTTGGTGACCTTGCTTGTTTGAATTTAAAAGAAGTACAGTAACATAGGGAAGAAAAATGAGGTACACAATGTAAATTGCTAAATGAATATAAACTTATTGAAAATAATATATGACAGTTATATAAACCAAAATTTACGTAATATCCCAACTATATATATGCATATACAGCTAAACCCCGTTATAGCGCGACCCGTTATAACGCGGTTTTCACGTGGCTCCCATTTTTTTTTTTTTAATCTAAATTTTTTTTTATTACATTTGTTTTGCACACTGCCACACTGCCAACGCTCTCACTGCCCACACTCTCACTGCCCACACTCTCACTGCCCACACTCTCACTGCACACACTCTCACTGCACACACTCTCACTGCACACACTCTCACTGCACACACTCTCACTGCACACACACTCACTGCACACACACTCACTGCACACTGCACACACTGCACACACTGCACACACTGCACACTGCTCACAGCACACACTCTCACTGCACACTACTCCCAGCACTCACTCTCACTGCACACTACTCCCAGCACTCACTCACTGCACACACTCTCACTGCACACACTCACAGCACACTCAGCACACTGTTTTGGGCCTGCCGCTGCGACGCTGGGCTCAGGGAGAGCCCCCCCCCCCTCTCCCTGCCTGTATCTCTGTTGCTGTGGGGGAGGACTGAAGGAAACTGATCGCTGGCCGAGGAACTCTGAAACAACTGACATCCCAGCAAAGGCTGCGTGAGCTCTCCTCCCCCTCGCAGCTTCTCTGCACAGATCAAATGTTGCAGATGCTGGGTAAGTGCTGCTGTGGGGGGTGTGTGTGTGTGTGTAGGGGGGGGGGTGCTGTGGTTTGGGGGGGGTGCTGCTGTGGTTTGGTGCGACGCTGGGCTCAGGGAGCCCCCCCCGGGAGCCCCCCCACCTGTATCTCTGCTGCTGTGGGGGAGAATTAAAGGGAGCTGATCCCTGTCTGGGAACTCAGAAACAGCTGACATCCCGTGAGCTCTCCTCCCCCTCGCAGCTTCTCTGCACAGGTCAACTGCTGCAGATGCTGGGTAAGGGCAAGTGCTGCTGGGAGTGGGGGGGGGGGGGGTCCGGGGGCCTGCCATTGCGACGCTGGGCTCTGGGACAGTTATCTCAGCTCTCCCCCTTCGGCAGCGCGGAGTCCCAGATCACGGTGGCCATTGTTTTTTTTAAATTAGCGCGACCCCAGTAATAACGCGTCTGATCGGGTGGCCCCCGAGGACAGCATTATAACGGGGTTCAGCTGTATATATATGCGCATATATAATATTCCAAGAGGCACTGTTTTTAAGTATACCCTTTGCTTGCTTCATTCATTGTAACATCGCCGGAAGAAGAGATCAGTGCATCTCGAAAGCTCGCACAAATAAAAGCATTTCATTAGCCACAGAACGGTATCATCTATTTATTTTTTGATTATTGAAGCTCGGCTAACACGGTACTGATACATATATACATATATATATATATATATATATATATATATATATATAACAAAAAAGTGTGGCGCCAAAAAATAATATTACTGTGATAGAATGAATAAATGAAACTATAATTATTGAATGAGGAATTGTGTAAAGTGACAAATATATTAAAATTGTGTATATCTCTTAAACTAGTGTGACCTTAATAAATTCTATTATAACACAACCAATAAAAATATCATAACAGTGCATAAACGTGCTAAAAAAAAGGAAACAGAAAAATCAATAAAAATCCAACCAGTCCTTCAATAATTAGTCCATAATGATGAGGTTTCCGATAATGATGAAAGGGGTCTTTGGGCTGCTCTCACACGGGGTAAACCAACTCCACAGATATCTATAGACAGAAAAAGAGAGAGAGCGCACGCCCCATAGCATAATACTGCATAAAATTTATTAAAACAGGGGAAGGGGGTGGGGGGTGGGTAGGAATCGCACTCACAAGATGCAAATAGTTAAAAGGCAGTTTGTGAATATATCACCACCATCCGGTTCTGGATACTGGAACACGTCTCCGTGGACTCCTTCAGGGCTGCCAGACACGATCACCAGGAACCAGATGTATAAGGCTCCGTTCGCTGTCTGTGTGTAGTCCAAAATCCAGCTCTCACTTTCAATGGCCGCCGATTGTATTCCCGCGCTTGGTGTAGGCTTCTGCGCGTGCGCGGCGTCGTGATGACGTAATCGCGCTCTCAGTACCCTGACGCGTTTCGTCACCTGACCGGTAACTTTTGAGAAAGTTACCGGTCAGGTGACGAAACGCGTCAGGGTACTGAGAGCGCGATTACGTCATCACGACGCCGCCGCGCACGCGCAGAAGCCTACACCAAGCGCGGGAATACAATCGGCGGCCATTGAAAGTGAGAGCTGGATTTTGGACTACACACAGACAGCGAACGGAGCCTTATACATCTGGTTCCTGGTGATCGTGTCTGGCAGCCCTGAAGGAATCCACGGAGACGTGTTCCAGTATCCAGAACCGGATGGTGGTGATATATTCACAAACTGCCTTTTAACTATTTGCATCTTGTGAGTGCGATTCCTACCCCCCCCACCCCCCACCCCCTTCCCCTGTTTTAATAAATTTTATGCAGTATTATGCTATGGGGCGTGCGCTCTCTCTCTTTTTCTGTCTATATATATATATATAAAAAAAATATGTGTGTATGTGTATATATTGTGACAAACGCCCCTCTTTTGTAGTGCTGACGTCTGTCTGGGTTCTTCCCGACACAGTCTTCTAGGGTTAATTATACAACAAACAGGATCATGCAAAGTATTATGCTGCTTAACTCAGGCTTCTGCCTGCTTTATTTTCATCCAATTAAGGTACTGCAGCTTTAACATGTGTAGGTTAGAGGTACTCAGATACTTTCATTCAGCAGTTCACACATTTCAGTGTTACAATATTTCCCACACTTATTTCAAGAAATAAAACCAAAATCATATAAGCAAATCCTATCCCTTTCAGGGATCTAACTACACATCAGAATCAGTCTCTCTAACAGCTGCTGGCCAACTAAACTGGTTCCCCAGCTTAAAACAATGCTCTCTCATTTAGGGACACAAGATACAGCACAGTCTTTTAGCAACAGCAGTAATCATTTGTTTTGTCTTATCTGTTCGTGGTGTCCAGGCAAATCCTCTGGTACTGTCATACGTGGAGAGGCCGTCAACCTCGATACTGGATGCAGGAGAGTAGCGACACCCCCAGCCCCCAGGCTCTAAGGAGAGAGAGTGAAATGCAAAACCTCTCTGCTCTAAATACCTGTGCATGTGATTAGAAGAGCAGGTGAGGGAGAACTAGAGCCATTGTAATCTGTGGTCTGGATTTTCCATCCAGCTGCCTGAGTTAATGTGAAGCTGTGGAACGGATCATTTTTAGCTATTCCTGCACTTTCTGCTCTAAAATGGGGCAGAAAGCTGCCTAACATCTTTGGACTATGTCACAATATATATATGTATATATATGTATATATATATATGTATATATATATATATATATATATATATATATATATATATATATATATATATATATATATATATATATATACATATATATACACATATATATATATATATATACATATATATACACATATATATATATATATATATATATATATATATATATATATATATATATATATATATACATACATATACACACATTTTTTTTTTTACTTTAATTCATGGCATTATCACAGTTTGGCACTTTAGAATATATATTCATTTATTAACTTAGACTTATCATTATAAGCAATTTAAATATTAAGTTATTTAATCACTTTTAATTAATATATTCTTTTAATTAATATATTATTGTATACACATACTGTATACACACATACACATATATTATACAGAAAGGCCAAATGTTTCAGCACAATTATTGGGGGGGGGGGGAGGGACACAAATCACACTTCTGTATTCAACAGAATCAGAGTGAGTATAATTATTATACAGTAATTGCAAACTGATAAGCATCTTAAAGCAGAGCCTTCATCTATTGTACCAGCGTAGAGATGTAGCCAATGTATATAGCAGCACATGGTGTGCTGCACAGAACATACACAACATACCAGCTGGAGACGCAACCATTGTTTTGATCACGCGTGGGAAGGGGTGGGGCCATCATGCTATTTCACCCACGGGAGTGCATCACTGGTTGCTATAACGTTGACTATATATGTGTTATTCAAATAGACAGTGTAAACATACTGTAGTTGTGGTGGCCAAATGTTTTCCTACCTACAGTGTGTATTAAAAGTGTGCAGCCAGTCTTTACATAGGCTACACCCAAAAAACAACCATCACTCTGTCATGCAGAATTGATCAGTTTCTCAATTCAACATTGCCTACTGTAAGACTACATTTCCTTAGACACTTTAAATAAAAATACAACTTGTGGGTACATTTTGCATGCCTCAGACAGGTCTGCAACCCTGTCTTTCCCCATCATCTCTTAGCAAACACTGCTTCCATTGCAGCCAGGGATTCTGGGTAATGACATTTTAGAACTCTTCATACTAACTCAAGGTAAACTACTGTATGTTATATGGCTGAGGCAAGAGTACAGCCTACTGGTATGAAAATGTAAAGCAAATAAATCTGCTTTTTCTTTTTTGGGCATGAAGCACTAGGAAGCACACATTGCACCTCTTCATCATTGTGTCTGGAGACAATGGAAACGTTTACAAACATGCTCTTCCCACAAGTATCAAACTCCCAGAGAAAGAAAGAAAAAAAGTCATCGTGTTTGGAAGGATAATTGATCAAAGGAGGTTTCTGAAAATCTGTGTCTGCTTACAAGAATTGCAAGGTTAAAATCAACATTAGGAGCAGGTTTTTCCACATACATCAATTAAAACCAAATATATTTTCAGTTAAAACACAATATATTGCATATTCTTTTTATTAAAATGCTGATAGAAAGAGCATTGTCAGAATGTAATGGGAAAATTGCCTCCAGCAGCAGGCTCTGGAAAACACAATATTGAACAGCATGAGAAGTTTCTAGTGATGCTTCTTTGTCTAGAGAAATTTCACTAATTAAATGTTTCAGCATGAACTGCTTGAATATTAAAAAGTCAAGCTGTGGATGTCAATCGGGGCACTTTTTTGTACACAACAGAAGGATTTGTAAGAAGATAGTGTTTTCCTTACAAAATGTGAATCTAATTACTTACAGAACAATGGACGTCTCTCTTCATCTGTTCTGTAAACTTAAATCTAACCTTAAAATTACAAAAATGGCATCACCGGAACAAACAAAAGCTAAATATGTTACATATTTCATTTTCTCAACATGGCATTGACCACCAATATTAAGTAGTATGTAAAAAAAAAATTAAGTAGTTGATATGCAGAAGCATACAGTTTAAGCCAAGGAATTATACTAGTAGCTGTGAGTTGATCAGTGTTCAAAGTTCCGAGACGACTAGTAATGTTCTCAGATTTAGAATTGCTTTTACTGCCACAAAAATATACTTTGTTAACCGAACTGTTGATTATTTTAGTCACATTTTCATTAAAAAAAAAAAGCTTTTGAGAATAGAATGGGAGAAGTACTATACTACACCTCCAGCAGAAGCACATTGTCAACATGTAGACAATGTTATAGTTCTCTGAAATCATACACACACACACACACACACACACACACACACACACACACACACACACACACACACACACACACACGTACGTACGTATAGGTAAGTATATAGAGATATACAACATGGGATTACTCCTTTATGTTCTCACATTTAATTAATTAGGGTAATAAGAGCATTCCGGTCACAGCATAACTTTAGTCGCCATGTTTATATTTTAGTACAGCTCCTCTCCTGTTGACAATGTGTGAATCCGCAATTGAATGTGAACGAGGTGAAAACAGAGTTCTTTAAGAAGTGTTTGGACAGTACATGACAAGTCTTGTGTATTTCTCTTCAAAGGCAGTGGGTCTTCTGACCTCCATTAGTGACGTGCTTTAGACATGCCTCGTCAGCCCTCACTTAACAAGTTTACTTGTTTGAAAACATGTTGGCACACAAGCAGCAGTAGTGTGGCTTACACAAAGGAGCCCGAAAAGAAGAGACTCTTTCCAGAATGTTCATGGCTAATAACGGTTAGGAAATTTGGAAACTGTACATTGTACATGTATATTTTATGTTGCCCATTTGACCCATATATAAATTGAAATAATCTGTTTCACAGATTGTTATAGACACTCCGAGCAAACATTGCACATTCCCAAATTGCCATTGGTCTGAATATTTTTACTTTATATTATGCAAAGAAAAAAAAAAAGCCCAGCTTGCAAAAGTTTCTACATTAGACCATGCCATCTATTGCAGTCAGTATCATCAATAGTGGTTACACATTCATTCTGTATTTAAAAAAAATATATAATATTATTCTAGTGACCTCTCTGGACCGTATTCTATCAAATGAGATAGCGCCAATCTGGGTTTACTGTACAGAGAGATGTCACACTTAGAATAAGGCGTTATATTGTACCTAAAGTGACAAGCGTAACATTTTATTTGGACCAGACAATTCCCTCTCCTCCCTTCTCGCAAAGTTGTGTGTGTGAAGATTAAGGATTAACATTGAATGGCTTCCTGCCCAAACATTAAAAGCATGTCAATATACGAGATGTACATGTCATCCGATTAATTCAATTGCCACACCTAATACTGCTAAACTGTATTGCTGCCAAGCATTCCACTTATCCTAACAAAGTCCTATTCATCCGACCGTATGCTCCATCAATTACTCTTCCAGTTAATTAAATATAAATCTATATACAAAATATATAAATCATTAAATCACATACTATTTGTATAAACACAAAAATATGGGGGGGAAAGTAAATGGAACTAGGGATCACATTTGACAACTGCCTCTCCCTCCTCTCACAAGTCACATTAGGCGGCATCAATGATGCCAAAGACCGCGCGTCGCGATCACAATGCCTTAAGGCAATGATTGTGCCCATAGACTGTCCGCGCAACAGCAGGATGAGGCGCGCGGTGCGCGAGGAATCGGTTCAATCTGATTCCTCGGCGCTTCAGCAAGGTCAAGTGATCAGTTCGCCCAATGAGGGCGAACCAGCTCCGTGACGTCACAAGCACTCCCCCCCACATCGCGTCTACCTTGTCCAGAAAACACTCCCGCCCTGGGATGCAGTAGAAAGGACAGCGGGGAAATCCCTTCCTCTGCAGGTGGGCAGGGTCTGGGTCAGGGGACGAGACCCTGAGATACAGTAGGAAGGACAGAGGGGAAATTCCTTCCTCTGCAGCCTCCGTAGGTGGGCGGGGCCTAGATCAGGGGGTGGGGCCTCAAGTAGAGCTGCAACCCGAGAGACAGGCTGGGAAAGGTAAGAGGGAGGGGAAGGGTTAAATCACAGGGGTAAAAACTGACATGAAAGGGAAGAAGACAGAAAATTAAGTACAAGAGAGAAATACATAAGCGGAAAGAGAGAGAGGCAAAGAGGCAAGAGAGAGGGAGGGAGAGAGGCAATGAGAGAGAAGCAGAGAGAGAGAAGCAAAGAGGCCAAGAGAGAGAGAGGCAAAGAGAGGGAGAAGAGAGATACATGATGGGGAAAGGGGAAGGAAAAGAGAAAAAGATGCTGGGGAAAAAAACCTCAGGTTGTTAGAGAGAGGATAACAGGGGAAAATATATAGGAGATTAAATAAAAAGAATGGCATGTGTGAGAGAAGAGGGAGGAAAAAAAAGATAAATACATGAGGGGAGAACAGAGAGAATGATATGAACAGTGTACAAAGAGAGAGTTGGTGGGAAGGAGAGAACGTAATGGTGGGGGTGGAGAGAGACATGGTCGGAGGGCGGGAGAGAGACATATGCTGGGGGGGGGGGGGAGAGCGAGAGCGCGAGCGACATCCTGGGGGAGGGGGGGGGGGGGTGAGGAGAGAAAAAAGAAGATGTGGGGGGGAGGAGATAAGGATTGTGTGTGGGAAGGAGAGAGAAAGATGTGCTGGAGGGTAAAGGAGAGACATGCTAGGGGGGGGGAGAGGAGAGAGATGCTGGGGTGGGGGAAATGAGACATGCTGTGGAGTGGAGAGAGACATGCTGTGGGGAGAGGAGATGAGAGAAAGATGAGGAAGGGAAGGCGATGATGAGGGGAGGGAGGTTGATGAGGATGAGGAGGGGTAGATGGAGAGATGATGAGAGAGAGGATCAGGGACAGGATGGGGGAGGGAGAAAATCAAAATTAATATTAAATGGGGCCCTGAATTTTTTTTTGCCCGGGGGCCCGCTCGTGTCTAGCTATGCCACTGTACATTCTCCCCTATTTCTTGTATACGTAAAGCATGTGGCAATGTATAACTGAATGAGAGATTCAGTCTTCCACACCTTAAATATTATAACATGAGCAATATAATTGCGTTTAAAGGTACCGGTGCTCCATGGTTCAGGGAAAAAAACCCGTCTGGTGTAATTTCAAGTATATGGAAGCAAGTAGAAGATGATCCAGGGCACTACGGATTTGTAGAAAATAAATGTATTCTTTCAGTGGCACACACAACGTTTCGAACTGGACAGAGTTCTTTATCAAGCGCCAGTCACTTGATAAAGAACTCTGTGCAGTTCGAAACGTTGTGTGTGCCACTGAAAAAATAAATCTATTTTCTACAAATCCGTAGTGCCCTGGATCTTCTACTTACTGCAATGTATTACTCTACATTCTTACTGTACATACAGTAAGCTGGCAATCGTTTGGTGATCCGGTTATAAATCTGTCAAAATCCTTATTGTGTAACTAACAGAATGTCTGCTTCAATCAGTGTAACTCAGCATCTACAATGTATCCTTATATTACCAAGGCAACTATCTATTGCTACAGTTTGCAGCTCAAAGTGCTGGGAACATTGGCAAAAATTATCATAAAACAGCAAAGTGTTGCAAAGATCTTGCACTGCTGGGGAACTGGGCTAAAACCTGCTATAGAAATCAAAAGATGCTTTAAAACGAATTAAAAATTGCATTAAGAGTTGAATGAATATATATATATATATATATATACAGTGTTCGACAAACCTATACATTTGCTCTCCCCGGGCGAGTGGATTTAACCCCCGGGCGAGTAAATATTGGCCCAAGCAGCACACGTTTGGTACTAGGTGGCGAGTAGATTTTTTTGTGTGGCAAGTAGATTTTTTGGTGATTTGTCAACCACTGTGTATATATATATATATATATATATATATATATATATATATATATATATACACATATACATACACACACATACATATACAGTAAGTATTATCCAACTACAGAACTGATTTAAAAAAACAAACCAAAAACAACCCCATAAGATTTCATGTTTTACTGCTTTAACTGAAGAATTCCAAATCACATTTATAACAATCAGAGGTACTGCCAGAGTTCACAGTTAAGGCAATGGTTAGATCACCATGTACAGGCATACCCCGGTTTAAGGACACTCACTTTAAGTACACTCGCGAGTAAGTACATGTCGCTCAATAGGCAAACGGCAGCTCACGCATGCGCCTGTCAGCACGTCCTGAACAGCAATACCATCTCCCTACCTGTACCGAAGCTGTGCGCAAGCGGGGAGACTATAGAGCCTGTTACAAATGCGTTATTTACATCAGTTATGCACGTATATGATGATTGCAGTACAGTACATGCATCGATAAGTGGGAAAAAGGTAGTGCTTCACTTTAAGTACATTTTCGCTTTACATACATGCTCTGGTCCCATTGCGTACGTTAATGTGGGGTATGCCTGTATTCTGTTACGTATTCAGCCAACCTATGATAACACCTATGTGTAGTTATTTTTAGTTTAAAGCAGCAATACCCCCTGGCATAACCATTTTATTTTTTGTGTTACAGGATGGGACCCAAGGGGTCGTCAGCATTAAAAATTGTGCTTTTTGCAAGTCCAGGGAGCCCCGGCTGTAAAGATACATTCCCGGGATAGGTACTGACATTACTCCCTGGATTTTAAATCTCACGCGTCACACAGGTCCAATCGGAAGAAGCAACAGATCATATTGCGGCTTCCTATTGGCCCTTTACACGCGTTAGATTTAAAACAGCTATTGTGTATTTCCTGGAGAGGATTGAAACACCATACCTTTGAAGACAAGTATCTAGTGAACTGGGAGGTCCCTGGAGCAGAACATAGCATGGATTCAGCTCCAGAGACCCGCAGGATACCAACCTGTAAAAAATAAAATGGGGGTAAAAAAAGAAAAAACTAGCAGCCAGAATTTCTGCTTTAAATTCTCATTACAGACAGTGTACACGTTATCGTTTTGTCCTCACAGCGCCGAACAGATAAGTCAATGAACTGTAGATGCATTCATGGTATATTCAACTGCTACAGTACTTTATCAAATCAATACAGATTTGTGCTCAACATTCAAAACAACACTGTTGCTGAGCAAAACACTATAAAAGGATCAATGTAATTTGCAGTTCAACTGACCTTTCTGGATTTCTCGTTTTTTGATTCCACAGTGCATTTATTTCTCTGTTCATTAAACATTTCAGACAGTCCATGTATTGCATTACAAGCAGAAGTGTCACTGTGAGCACCTAAAATCAATTAAATGAATGGTCTAATTAGTACTCAAACATGTCCAAATGATGAAGGGAAAAAAAATTCTCAAGTACTGAAAGCAACAGGTAAATTATTGTAAAACTGTACAGAATCAAGGTATATTTGACTAAATCATTTAGATAGTAATTCATGTGACATTCATTCTAAATTATACGCTAAAAATAAGCTCTTTTACAGTTCTTTATAACTTTTAATGAGTGACCACGAGAGTTTTCAAGGGCACATAAAGTCTGAGATCCCATTGAGAAATTAGTGAAGATTTATTGGGTAGCTCTTCCAGTGCAAAAGAGAAGACACACTATACACAATTAGTTACAAAATAATTAATGTATTCACATATTCTGATAAATTGTTGTATTTTGTAATGAAAAAAATAAATCTTTGGGAATGCCATCTGGTGAAAAATATGCAACGTTAAATCTACAAGCACATTTGTGTTTTATCCTTACTCAATGGAACAGGCTCACTTCTCTTTCCCTGAGAGCTTTTAATAAAATAAAAAAATTTAAAAAAAAAAACTGTAGGGCAGGGTAAAAATTGAAACAAACCAATTTAAATTGCCTTCTAATACTGAAGGTTTACTTTCCAGATACACAACTAATTCTAAAGTTCTGCTACAGGTTTCCTACCAGTTGTGCATCATCTCCTGCAGACATGCCACTATAAAATCAGTTGTTCCTATACTCAAACTGTTAGAATAAAATAAAAAATAAAAAAAAGTATTATTGTGGCATTTTATTCAAATGATTCAACAGTGTTGGATTATTATCTCCAAATTTAAAGATGTTGCCCCAACTAGTCCACACTACAAAACAGAAGTGTTTTACATATCATCCGAGCAATTAAATACAAAAAAAACCCAATAAAAGTATATGCATTATAGTGCATTATCCCTAAAAACACCCCCCAAGTTGTCCATGACACCATCCTGCCTTATTACCGCCTCTCACTACGATCTACTAAAGACTTATCCAATGCGGCCCACTCTTTCTGGAATTCCCTACCCCACACCATAAGACTCTGCCCCAGCTTTTAGACATTTAAAAACTCCCTGAAAACCCCTTTTTCAGGGAAGCGTATCTGGCATACCCCTAACATCTTCCAACTTCCTCCCATCCAACCCTATTGGGGCCTGCTGTGCGGCTGGACCAAACTACACTCACACCCCCAAACCTAAATACAGTAAGATGAGCTGTGCAGCTGGACCATACTCCACCCTGAGGCATACTCTGTCCTACAACGAGCAGCCACTTTACCTTTGTTTTAACATTGCCCCATAAGCCGTCACTAGCAGGACCCCATTACCTTCTGTATCTGTTTGCGATTGTTTGTCCTTATTTGGTATGTCATGCTGTTTATGTAATACACATAACTCTGTATCCCCATTGTACTGCGCTGCGGAATATGTTGGTGCTTTCCAAGTAAACGATCATTTATGTGCCAGTGTCACAAATCACGTGAACAATTTTGAAGTGGAATTAACTGAGAAAAGTGCAACAGGCGGTGGTTGCATTAGAGTTTGCAATGCATGCAACATACAAGTTAATAATGTTACCTTAACCTAGATGTTTTTAAGTGTGCTGTGAAAATGTATTTCCAAAGTAACTAAATACATAATGGCAAGACATGCCACATGCAATACGTTGTGGCCTGTACTTCTATAGAAAAACACAAGCCAAAGAAAGTGTCACAAAATGTTGTATTTTACACTATAAAGAACATACAAGGACACTCATGTCATGCTTTTTACTAATTGACATTTCCTCTGTGCACTGAAAGTGTTATATTTTGCATCTCTTCAACTGTTTTACAATTGTTTTTTATGTTTTTTTTTTTACCAAAACACGTTGCTGAACAGAGATTACTTTCCCAAAACTGGTATATTTAATTCCTTTAGCAATATAACTCTGGGCTTCCCTACCTTTAAAACAGAAAAAAAAAAAATCTTCAGTCATAATATTATAATTATGATATATTATGACCAACCCCTCAATTTTTTTTTATCTAGAAACATTGCTAAGAACCAAGTGAAAGACTATTCAATTTGATATTTTTAGTACAGTACAGTTTATTGAAAACATTGCAAATTCCACCAAAACATTTAAGGTCAATGGCTTTTGAATGATGAATGAAGTTTTTAAAAATGGCAGCGACCCTGAGAAACATTCCTTCACTGCTTCTGTTAAAGTTTGTCTTAATCTTCCTAAGTAGGTTCATGGAGTTCCCGATCACACATCCTGTGCATTGCACAACTCTGCCGATGAAATAGAGAATCGGGCTGAATGCTTGGACAATACGGTGTTAATATATTCGATTGATTAATGTCATTCCTTGCCTGCAGGAGTGCTTTGAAAAGAACAGGCATGCTCCTTCATTGTTATTGCCAGCAATTTTTTTTTTTAAAAAGACTGAATATTAAGAAGCAAAATGCAGCAAAGGAAATTTATAAGCTGATTGAAGAGTGTTAATTTCATCTTCGGGGAACCCCTGAATCCAGAAATACTTACCAGGGAAGGTGCCACCGATGTAGTCCCCTCCAGGAGAAACAAAAATGAAGGTCCTCCATCACTGCTTCCTATTGGCCAGCGTGACACTGGGGTTTTTAACTTCCATGAAGTACCAGCAGCACATTTCCAGTTAGTATGCCAGGAAGCAGGGGGTCACTGGAAGTGAAATACATGTGGTTCAGCTCCAGAGACCCCCTGATATCAGACCAAGGTAGAGTGCTGCATTAAGAGGATAAGGACAGCTTTACACCGTTTACTTCATAGGTCGGAGATTTCAAAATATGATCTGGGTCAAGACAAACACACACTAAAGCCAGTAAAGGTTTTTTCAACCGCTAATCCCATTTTAAAACAGCAAGTGCTGAATCTGTTCTAACAGGGAGGAGACACCACTAAACTTAAAATTAGGTACTGTAACATGGAGGTGACCTTAAAAAGTAATGTACGTATTCAAACTAGTTAATGTTGTATTAACCAACTAATTATATGCAAAAAAGCAGGGGTAATTGAGGTAGTTAGTGTAGACTTAATGGCACATTACCAATGCTTGCATTTGGCATAACGCTTATTCAGACCCTGAAATAGAGCCTATGCTCAGGGCCGCCAACAGGGCGGGTCTGCCGGGGTTGGCATCCCGGGCCCCGTGAGTCAGGGGGCCCGGTCGCCGGGTCTCTTGAGCAGCATTGCCCGCTATATTAGGGAGGGAAAAAAAATTGTCGGCGATTCCCCGTGCGCATGCGTAGAGCTGAGGTCTCGGCACACATGCGCAGGAAAGCAGGGTGTCCAGTCTGTTGCCTGTGGGACTGCTCTCTCCCCCCCCTCCCCACGTGGGACGGGGGGAAGCGCTGTTGCCCGCCAACCCAGCTTCCCCCTGCGCGCCCGCCTCCTGCCCCAGGCAGCAGCTGCCGCAGAATTAGCTCACCAGACTCGCCCCCCCTGCCAGAAGTGAGGTAGGCGCGGGCAGCTGGGGGTCCGAGACTGGCGAGCAAGGAAGCAGCACCCACGCAGGCAGTAAGCCACCCACCCAGGCAGGCAGTCACCTGTCTTTTGTTGAAAATATAAAAATAAATAGATTCCATTGTAATGTTTTTTTTCCGTATTATAATAAGAAAACAGTTAAGTATAAGTTGCGCACTAAAAAATATTTTTTGTGGTAGGTGCGCTATGGTTTCAGGGGAGGGGGGGCCTGCTCCTTTCATTTGTCCTGGGCCCCATGATTTCTGTTGGCTGCCCTGCCTCTGCTGAAGTGGAGAGAGCAGAATAATGCTATCTTGGTTAAAGCCCCAGCAAATTCTGGCATTACACCTATTCCGCACACCGCAAAAGCTCAGTTTCTGGATGGGACTAATGCTAGATTTAGGTCTGACCATCACTTAAATCTGGGGAAAGTAACATTACATTGGTTAATAGGGGATATGACCTTGCCTCATTTTCATATAACTTGCATCTCATCATTAACTTCCGTTTTAGTTAACAATGCCCTTTACGGGAGAAAACAAGAATACAGCATTACTATTAATGGGATGTTGACGTTCACCTACAGTAAGTTAAGTGGCCTAATGGAGTTTAGTAAATCGAGGCCCAGGTTAGTGCAATTGGGCAACCAGAAAGCGTTCCCAATTTAGGCAGTACCATATCCATCTGTGTCTCATTTCCAAAAACGCAGGCATATACAATGAGCTGCAGTGTAGTTAAGCCACCACACAATACTTAAAACGGACACAGAAATGGTCACAAAAGTTTTACGTAAAATACTGTTACAGACTTCAATTTATTATGAAAAGTAATGTGCGAGATATTGGTGGATATAACAAAGACAAGACACAGAATAGAACTAAAAATGAAAAAGGTTCTGTATCTAATCAAATAGAAATCTCAGTTGTGTTAGCTAAAAATCTGAAGCCATTAAATGGCAGTTCACAAATCCCGAAAGGACGTAGGATTTAAATGTTTTAAAGAAATGATATGCATCAATGTGTCATAATAAAGAAAATTCAAATGAAGCTCCCTATGAAATACAAATGCATAAGGAAAGTTACAAAATCAAAACCATACTATGAAACAAAGATGAACAAATCCTTTATTTGGTGTATAGCAGCATGTTCATTTACCACATTATGTTTGAACAACCCATTTCAGATTTCCAGGCCATTTTCACATTTCCAAACTGGGATATACAGAATGTTCATCTCTGAATAATATAATATCATTTACATTTGGTATGTTGCGCTCCCTTTCCTTTAATTTCAGTGTCATGTCAAAATCGCAAGTGTGTTTAATATCTCTTTCCTGCCGAAGAGGCCAGCAACACAAAGAAACTGAATGCCCCTCGTGCAGATTACAGGAATTAAATATACCTAAAATCGCATTATACAGATACGTAGGTGAACTAAAAATCATACTCAGCCGGAGCAGAGAACGTAGAAGCCATATAAAAAAAGTAAATAGTGTGGCTACAAAGACTAGCTCCAAGCTGCACAACAGGGATTAATCTGTAACAGGATGCTAAATGCATTTTTATTTGCACCATTCTTAACATGGAACAGCAGCCAACCCGTCAATGGTAAGTTCCGGTGCTAATCCATGCCTCATTATTATTTGTAGGTTAAAAAAAAAAAGTACATCTTTGTCAAAACAAATATTTATCTAAAATATGTTGTTCCATATTTGCTAAATGATGGTGTTGTACCATAAGAAACCATTCTGGCACTGGAAGGTGTTTTATGGCATAGTTGTACTTCGTAAATATGGGCCCAAATCTTTTATTACAGAAAATACAACCCTTTGTTAAACTACTGTAATCCTACCACTTGCCAACAGACATGCAGCAAGAACACAAAGCAATGGGAACACTTTCCGTGCCACGGTTATGGTCTGTGTGATTTTATCTTTCCAAGTTGAAGAGCAGATCCAGCCTATTTCCAGCTCCCCATCACTACTGAAGAGAAACGGTTCTTCTACAGTTACAGTCTACGACCTGGGTGCACTATTCAATTATTTCCATTTTGCAATGCTTGCTGGGAGAAAGGAGCAGCTGGACAGGAAGATATTTTTTGTTAATGGAGCTACATCTGTATATTGGATTTGCAGTGTATTTATACATAATGTGATAGCCATGTTCACTTAATCTAACCATGTATTTATCATGACTCTGTGCCCAGAACATACCTGAAAACGAGAGGTAACTCAATGTATTACTTCTGGTAAAATATTTTATAAATAAAGTGAAAGTAGTCACTTAATACATTTGTTAACACTCGAATAACTTTGCACAGTTAATCCAGTAAGCCTAACAGAAGAACCACCAGATTTTTCATGGATGCTGCTTCTGTTAAATGGTTATTGGTGATTGATACCCAACTGGATAAACATGCTGCAGAACTCCCAAGGTTGCAGTGGGCCATTGGTGAATTACTGTATGAATATGTTTATTTTACAGCAGTATTTTTTTTCCAAAACATAAGACTATTTCACAGTCCAGGTCTATGAGCTCAATGGAAAAGTAAAGGTTACCATTTTGTATGTGTGTTTTATGTACTGAATTTGCTCATGAAAAAAAGTCATGAGAGATATGTTTGCACCATTACACATTTTATGTCATTTCCTCGAGTGTAAATAGACAAATGGAGTGGATATTTGTCACAAACCTCCAATTGTCAAAATAACATGACTATTAACAAATAAGAAAACATGTTAATTGAGTGCCTATTTGGGACCATCAAGCACATTTTCTAATGTTCCCAAGAAACCTTTGGTGCCCTGCTCAGGCTCATCATTTATAAACGCACATCATACACACACACACACACACACACACACACACACACACACACACACACACACACACACACACACACACACACACACACACACACACACACACACACACACACACACACACACACACACACACACACACACACACACACACACAATCCCCATAATAGAAAAAGATTTCATACATTAAACAGGGGGTTTACACAGGCACACCAACACTGAAATGTAATTTACGGTCACAGGTCAAAGTAAAATTGGAAAAAAAAATAAACTTTTGTTAAAGCATCAATGTGTGTTGACAGCCAGAGAGGGCAGCTAAGCATTTTGGGCACCTGAGGCAGTAAAGCGGTCAGCACCTTATTTGTGGAAACTAAAGGCTACACCACACTATTTGCCTATTGTGAAGACATGATTACCAGGACTTAGGGAGGCTCACATACTTTGCCTGAATGTTTTCATCTTCTTTTCTTGCTTCTCCAAGACTGTAATGTTTTGTAGATCTAGTCGCGCTCCTTTTGCCTCAAGTTCATCCAGAGCTTTTGTACATGCCACTTCCATGGCTTTTTCCGGGCATATTTGTTTCCCACAATCTGCCACTGGGGTAATTTCAGGGGCTGCCTGAACTTTATCACCCCCGCTTGATGTAACTTCTGACTCCCCCAAGTGGAAGTTTGTAGTAGTTGTTTCCTCTCCCCTTTGACTAGAAGACTCCATTGTATTGGACACAAATAATTTTATAGGATTTGTATTCTCAGGGACTGTAGGATATTTTTGAGCATCACGTTTGGTCTTTGAACATGCTATTGGCTTTGAGACTAATGGTTCATGTCTGGTATGGTCAGTCCTCCTCCTCCTCTTGCTATTGCAAGTATCCAGCCCACTGAAAACATCTTCGGCTGATCTTTTGCTGAAATTCAATGGAGAGCTTGGTGACATTTGGGACGGTGCTCCAAAGGAAAACGGCGTCACTGGAGTTTTGGTGCTTTTTAAAAAAGAGGAGAAAAAGTCTTCAAAATTAGAACATGATTCCTCCGAGTCCAGGTTGTGGTTAGATACATGGGGTTTAGTCAGTTCTTGCAGCAGGTCCTTTTCAATAGGGGAACATGAACTGGATGGAGAGGAGGTTAATTTTAAAACTGAAGATCTTTTTCTAGAACTTCCTTTCTGATTACATTTTGCAATAAGTCTATTTGCCATGGATGTATAATCCAAATTTGAGGTTTCTGGGTTTGCACTGGGTTTATCAAAAAACATCTCACTTCCACTATCACTATCACCAGTTATAATATCAACCATTTTACTTATTTTAGTTTTCAAACGTGAGCCTGAACGCCTTTTACCCGAGCTAATTTGTGGTAGGTTTATTTTTTTAATTTGCTGGGGAGTCAAATTAACAGATTTGCAGCTGGGATTTAAAGAACAAGGAGCCTCCTCTTCTAGTGCAGTTTTAGATTCACATTTTTGATTGTCAACTTTCTCGCTTTTTGAGCCATCATTCTTCTTTTCCGTGCTTCCCCAAAGCTCATCATAACTTGTGTCAAGATCTTCACTGTCATTTTCTGAAAAGGAAGCAGCAGATAACTTTCAAATTACCCTTCAGCCCAACTATAAATAAATGCAAATTGTAAAGACTTTTTTGGAAGCATAGTTCAGCATGTTTCGTTAAACCATACAAAAGAAAACATATGTACGTGTGTACAATATTGATAAAGATAATATAGCAGCAGCATTCAAACTACTGGAGGCAAAACGTATTTGAACACACATTTATTATTTATTTATTTTAAATTGCCAACATGTCATATTAGTTTGATCATGACGGCCAAATGTCTAGGGACTGAAATGGTGGCACGGGCAAGTATGTATGTCTGAATATCTATTTTATTATTATAATTATTTCACTAGTTTGGACAGCTGCTGTTGTATTATGCTCAGATAAGGGATAATACAGTGTAGTCCTGAGTTAAGTACCATGAACAGGCATTAACTTGGGATTGCACGCCAAGAGAAGCTTAATGATTTTCCCCTAAAGAAAAGTACACTGAGCAACTGTATAAGAGAAAACATACAGCAGATATGCCAAAAACAGCTCAACCCCGTTATATCGCGATCCGCTATAACGCGGTTTGAGCGTGGACCCCGAATTAAAAAAAAAAGTAAGTTTTTTTTTTGCACACTCACAGCACACTGCACACACTCACACACACACAGCACACTGCACACACTCACAGCACACAGGACACTGCACACACTCACAGCACACTGCACACACTCACAGCACACTGCACACTGCACACAGTCTCACACAGTCAAATACACACACACAGAGACACACTGTCTCTTTAAGGGAGCTTGCTCTCGCAAGACGGAAGCAGAAGCAGGAAGCAGAGACAGGGAGAAAAGCTGCCAGATGCTGGGTAAGTGCTGTGTGCTGTTGCCGCTGCCCCACCGGGTCTGGGAACGCTGGGAGAGTTCTCAGCTTTCCCCCTCCGGCGGACACGGTACCACCACCAAAAAAAAAAAAAACATTTCGGCGGCCATTTTTTCCCCCGCAACCCCGTTTATAACGTGTGGTCGCGGGTGGCCCCCGAGGACCGCGCTATAACGGGGTTAAGCTGTACAATGTTTGTATCTTCCCCCAAGGCCAAAAAGTAATACCTTATATCGTCACATATTTTATTAAGAAGCGCACATATATTGGAGTAAGGTGCAATACGCAGCAATGTTTCAGGCTAACATAGCAAAAGCTTGAGAGGTCTCTGAACACATGTCCGAGACATATAGCGCAGATAAATGTGCACTATCTGATGAAAAATAGACCGATTACACACACTTGCACCCTCTTTGAAGCTTATGAGATGGTCCTGGAGTTGGTGGGGTGAGGGGGTGTTGTGGGGGGAGATATGATTTACCCCAGCATGCGACGTACCATGCCAGCATCAATATTTCTGATCTGAGGATGCCCCTCTGCATAATCCTTTCATCGTATTCACGGTGTGAGTGACACTAGGCTACGTTCATGTGTCATGTCAGCTCTATGTCCCACAGGACAAAATTATGTTACCAGATGTTTGAGCTGGTGTAATGTCCACATTAATAGTCTATAGCATTACACACACTAACACTACAGAAAATCTGAGAAACAAAATAATTATCCTTGTAGCTGCCTAACATAGCAGGAATACATTTGTCTGATTCATCCTCTAGATCAGGGGAGCACAATCTTTTTTCCCCTGCACACCCCTGCCTGCTGTCCCCCTCTCCTCGCACCCCCTGCTTACCTTTACTCAGATGGCATGACATCACGTTGCCATGGCAACGCGTCAACAGGAGCCATGTGAATCAAGGTAAGGAGAAGCTTACAGAGGCCTTACTGCTCCCCCGGCAAGCGCGCGGGGCCTCTGTAAACCCGGCGCCCCCTGCAGCGAATCTCGCGCCCCCCACTTTGTAATAAAATATAGTAGGTATCACTTAGTCATTAGAGACTCATACAGGTAAAGAAAATATTATATAAATATAATAATTTGTTACATACCATGTGAGGAGTCCCTTGTGATAGGACTATTACCAAGTGATGGTTTCAGAGGAGGAAAATCAAACATCTGTGATAATTGTGAGGCTGTAAAAGATAAATAATGTATAATACGCAAACGCCTGTAGAAATATATACTATTCACTTGAATTCCTGAAACAGAACAAAAATAAATTAGTTTGCCTAATAACAGGCTTTGTGGATACTAAAATGTTGCAGTGCACATAAATCTAGATGCTATAAGAGACAGATTTATTTCACAATTTACTCAAAGATTTGATCTCTATTGGGGTTACTACCAACCCAGGCTTGTGTTATGTTTTAGACGACCGGAAAGTATTCCTGCTCACTGCCCTTCATTTTTTTTCTTCTTCTGCAGTATGCATCATTAACAGGCCTCTGGCAAAAGGCAGTCCTAAAAAGTGCCCTGCAATGTTCAGGTCATTTGAAAATGATTCCAAATACAGAAGAATTTACAATACATCTGATTAGAGGATTGGGATTCCTCACAAAGCATCTGATCTCAGACACACAGATGGAGAGCTGCTCAGCTTCGCCACATGGAGATTTCCGGTGGCGACATGTCCCTGCAGCGAGGTTCATGGAGGTGGAGCGCAGGCACAGACTTCATCGTAGCAATACGACCGCGGCCTAAGGTTCTAGACCGAGTTAAACATAGTCCAACCCTCGTGTACAGCGCTACGGAACATGTTGATGCTTAATAATAATAATAATAATAATTCTGGCTTTGCCCACCTGTTTCATGTGAAACAAAATAATTGTAGTTAATTGTAGTTCTCAAACTGGCTGTCAAGTATTGCAATGCCCCCTTAAGTGGAAGCCTGTATTTACTAAAAAAAAATAAAATGATTATGATGTTTGGATCCATAAAAAGGATCGTCTTTCCTCAAAGACGTGCATGCAACAACTGCAAGAAACGTGTAAGAGGGCTATCAAATAGAAACGGTTAAACACCTTAAGTGTATGAATGAGGGAAGAACTTTTCTGGAAAGAGATAAAAAACAAAAAAAAAGACAGAAATTGGAAGTATTGTTGACTGCAACAGCAGTGGATGCATGAAGGAGCCCGATGTCTGGCGCGGTCATGAGGGGCAACGTTAAGAAAAAGAAAACCCTCTCAGGATACACTCAAAAAAGTGAAATGAGGTCACAGCTTTTAGGACCCCGGGATCCACCAGCCAATAGAAAAGTCACAACAATATCTCCCCGCTTTCTATGGCTGACCCCGCAGCCATGTTTGTAGTATTGCTGCAGTATTCGTGTTTTCTGTTGCGTTAGAACCAACAAAAAATTACAAATCTCTAAGAAGTGAGACTGGGAGGGGGAAGGGGGTGGGGCGGAGGGAAGGGAAGAAAGATGGCTGATGTCTGAAGAATACCAATTAGCTCCAAGAAACAGCTAAAAAAAAAATTGCGTCTTTAAAGTAAATAGTATATACGTACTATATACCAGTTTTCCCCATTTCTATTTTCCACCAGATTTATATATCTTAGTGTACCTGTAGGGGATAGATTTTCCCTTCCGTTCCGCATTTCATTTATTCTTTTTTCCATCGCATTGCAACGATCAGCAGCTACAGCCTTTGGGCTAAACATTAATGTCCCACCCTCGTCAAATAATAAAACTGGAACATCTGTAGGGGAAGACGACAAACCACTGAACTACTGCAAATCTTAAAATAACTAGGTGGCACATAACTTTTGCTACTGTATATTGATAACGTATGGGGAGTAACTAGAATGACAAACTATGGCTATTTTCACGTTTCCAGTTCAAGGTAATGCAAACAAATTACATTTCTTAGCTTAATTTCTTGCCTTTTAATAGGGACGTGTCTCAAAGTGTTTTCTTGGCCCTTATCCAACTGTCTTCATCAGAGAGTCAATAAAGAGAAGGAGAAGGGGAGAGGGGTGTGTGGCTGTGTAGGCACGTACAGAGAACAAATGACAAAAGGAAGCAGAGAGGAAAATGAAAGCCCTTCCAAGTCTCACCTGGTTTACAAAGGGACTTCAATCAATTAGTTGGTTAAAAAGGGCAAAATCAATCACCCAGAGGTAACCCCCTCCGCATTTCACTGTCACTTGTTCACAGGAGTGCCCCTTTAAAACACTCATGGTATCCCCAAGAAACTCACCTACAGATGCTTTTTGTACATCAAGCTGCTTAACCATTTTATCAAATTTTCTTTGCAGACGCCTGTCATTTTCTGGTGTTTTTTCAACGAAGTCTTTGGGCTGCATGCACTTGCGCTGTGAGAACCAAAAAAAAACATTGAGGTTTTGTAACCAAGTTGTAGACTCATTCAGTAATAACTTATTTAATGTGCTGCAACTTGAACCTAATTTTAAAATACAAATCATTTCAACATGAAAAAACCAACCACCGATGTACCCCCTCTCCCCTTTTCTGTACCCCACACTTTATTTGAAAATTAATAAAATACAAGCTAAAAAAATAATAAGCATCATTTCAACGAAGACCACTTTTTGTTCCCATTGCCATGTTTACGGTTGTGCCAATTGAAAAAGGCACATGGCAATTCTGCACTGCAAGAAGAATCCTGCACTTAAGGGCTCTGCATATCTGTTAGTGTGTACGAGTACTTGGAGTAATGGAGATTGAGAAACCACAAAGAGAGTCATGATTTTACCACACAGATTGTGAATGGTGTATACAAATTGAACTCCACATAATGCCACAGACAAAAAACAAAACAAAAAAACCCCCGAGAAAAATAGAAAAGTTCTGATCATAATGATTTATATCAAACAGTCAAACATCTACCGAGCCTACACCAAGAAGTGAGTACTAAAAGAAATACCAAGGATGTGTATCTGGCGACCCAAGCCAGGACTACCGTGTTGTCAAGAGGAAAAAAATAGTTATAGGACCCTTTTCTTACATTTACTAGTACTGTAAATGTACTTTGACTAGTTTTTTGCTGTAGACAACATGGCAGACCTGGCTTTGGTTTCTAAGCATAGAGCCTTGGTAGTTGCATATGTATCAGCTATGCATTCGATTCACACTTCTAATATAATCATAATGCTACGTTGCTCCAATATTCTACCAATATATATCTTGCAACATGTCATTTGTATTTGTGTATATTTATACACTTTTACTTGTTTTTCCTTCACGTACTGTATAATGTTCCCAACTTTAAGTGCTTCGTTCCTTGACGTAGGGACATTGTGGTACATCACTTAACTCTTCATTATGGACTTGATGAAACCTCTGTTTTTAGAACAGTGGTAATTTTCCTCTGTAACCAGCTGCAAGCACAGAGGTGAACTGCTGTTGCTTCCTCCAAAACTGGTCACGCCAAAATGAAGCCAGAGAAGCAGACTTAAGAACTGTGATTGGCTACTTTATGTTCACAATGGGGGATGAGTTGTTTTTCTTTATATTGCATATTCTGTGACTGTCACTAACCCTGATGACTGTCCAATAAAGTTTTCTATGCACAATATATTTAATTTTAAACCTCCTTCTGTGCCTCTCCTACTTTACTTCAAGTAACATACACCAGACACTGAAGGGTGTTTATACTGGGAAAAGAAAGTACAGTACTATAATTTCAACAACAGGCCCTGACCATATAACCAAATGTTTTATGGATTAACAAGCAACCACACATTTCCATACAAGTACATACACGTGTGCTTGGTAATTCACTGGATATTCATAACATCTGGTCTGGCTGGGGTTCCATTAGGAGATATTTAAGAAATACTGTATATTATGTACGTTGAAAACCGCATGTAACAGAACAAATTTGTTAAATGTGTGCCATATAACCTACATTCTAAACAAACCAGCATTAAGTATGTCTCTATTTGGGAATATTTATGACTATTGCCTAGAACATATTTCAGATTTAGAAAATATTGGCAAACTGGCTGCAGTAAATGATAAACGAGCAATGTTGTGAAACGTTCTTTTGTTTAACAAAAAGTACGCAAACGCTTTGCTTTATCTGTTGCAAATTACATTGTAATTAGAACCTGTAGCTAACCTTAAAGAGGCAATCCAAGCAGGCAAGTTATTATTTATTTTTTAAACATAGAATTGAGGAAGGGTGTCTGAAACTTCCGGAGATGCTTCCCTCCGTAGGGGGAGCCGGTAACCGCTCTGGCTCACTAGCAGGGATCACTTAATGGCTGCTTTTTTTAAAGCTCATGCACCCTGTGGACAAATAGGAATCCGTGACACCTCCCAGTGCGGCTTCTATTGGTCCATGGGACGCAGGAGCTTTAAAAAGTAGAAAGATACCGGCACCCACTACGCAGGTAAGTGTCTCCGGAAGCAGGGCGTTCCCGGAGCTGAAATGAATGGTGTCCAGCTCGAGGCCCCCCGCTTCAATCCTGTGTTAATTAAGAGAGTTGTTTTTCATGTGTGTGGTAGTCATTTATTTATCTTCACGTGTTCAACGACTTAGCCTTTTTAATTTTTGTTCCCCACGCCGTGTGGTAGGAACAGAGCCACAATAATGCTTGTATATGTACGAGTTGCTGCACTTTAGCAGACATGCTACAAGAATGGTAAATATATTTCTGTGGAACAAATTGCATCTGTGTGCATGAAAAACTCTGCTTCAAACTTACAAAACATGACATTATTTGCTACATGATTCAAAGTGAAAAAATGATGATTGTGGCCTAAATATTGCCGCATTCTCGTGCCAGATTCGTTTTATGCAGCATGAAGTACTTAGTTTTTTGTTGTTGCTTACTCTCTTTTTAAGAAGTTGTGGCAAACCGTCATTAGTATTTATTGCCGGAAAGGAGGATTCGTCAACATGTGCTGCTGCATCTCTGCATCTGTGTGAAAACAAAGGCAAAACAAAGGCCCTGAATAAGACACAAACATTACACTGAAATGTTCATTTCTGAAGAGCAGCTATAAACCACAAGTAGGCAACTCAAGTCCTCAAGAGCCACCAACAGGCCAGGGGTTCAGGATATCCCTCCTTCTGCACAGGTGGCTCAATTAGAGCCTCAGTCTTTGATTGACCCACCTGTGCTGAAGCTGGGATATCGTGAAAACCTGACCTGTTTGGGGGAGCTTGAGGACTGGAGTTGAAAACCCCTGCATCTAAAGGAATTAGGCTAGCCAAACATGTGGCTCTTTGTAAAGTTGCAAAGTCTTCTAATATTAAATTGAAGTAATACGTTTAATGTTCAAATCCTGATTGGTGGTAGAGGAGAAAGGATAAAAAAATATTAAGGTGTCTTGGACGACGTTAGCCTAACAAACGACTGCAGTTGGTGCACCTTTAGTAGCTAAGCTTTTAAAGGAAGAGCGCCTGTATGCAACGTTCTCGATCAGCCTGTGTCCTACCACAGCATGTTCACAAACGTTTTAAGGCACCTATGTTCATATACAGTATAAAGATCTTTTGAAAACTGGAATGTAACTGCAACACATTCACATTAAAGCACCAATCCTGCTAACAGTGTGTGTATGTGAAAGGGGTTAACATCCAGCTGGGTTACACACCTACCCCGCAGGGCATCAACTCCCCAAAACGACAGTACTTCTTAAATGTTAGATTTAATGTTACACAAAGGGTACAGTGCTTGTTACAGAAAATAAAAGCGTACAAAAAGCATACAATAGAGAAATACAGTTTTACAAAATAAAAAGGGAGTAAACCAGAAGACCTATATAGTCCTAACTAATGATATTAGATATTTTCAAAGAAGCAATGAAATAAGAAAAATCAAAATTCCCACGTTCTAGATATATATAGGACCCTCCTCTATATGAATTCTGCCTCAGGGATGCGCAAATTCCACTTTTGCAAGAGACAACTTTTCCTCTGACAAGAAACAGATGAGACACCCACAAGAGGTGAGCTCTCATATCACACTATTAAATTATAAATGATCCATTTCTAGACTCTGTATAAACTGCAATGGTCTTAACTTGGCAGGGTGGAGAAGAGAAGCCAACCAGTAGGACTTCCCATGCTTCAAGTTGGCAGCCCTGCTTTAGTCTCAGTTAAGTGCCACGTTTCCCCGTTTCAATTTTTTGTCCCGCCTAAAAGCAACTTATATAATGACCATCAATGGAAAACATACACACAACTCAAATGATTAAATATTTAAGGTAGACCAGCTTAAAAAACAATCTTTTGGCTGCGTTTTCCTATATTACTCAGTGGCCAGTGGATTAAATCATGCACTTTGAATACTGGGGTGCAGGCAAGCTTGTAAAGACGTAAAAAGCAAATCTGAGGTACTATACCCTAAAGTTCATGCTTATGGACCATGTACCAATCCCCAAAATAGGTGTAACCGGGACAGACTAGATCGGCGCGAAGCACGCTGGATATGTGAACTTTGAACACTGGCACCAACAGGAGCGATCAAGCCTTTTGTGAATATCTAATGTAAAAATAGGAGGGGCCATCCTGTGGTTACTGGGGACTTCCTCACTAGGGGGCTCACCAGTTAGGCCTGGGACCCGATGCGCCCGGCGGCGCGGGCGGCCACACGCGAGTTCCCCACCAGCAGGGGAATCCTGCGGAGCCAGTCCCGGTCCCCCCTGGCTGCACAGCTTACTACACGCTGTGGCGCGTCAGCCCCTATGGGATACAAGGGAATGGTGATCCCTAGCGTTGACGCGTCACGTGGTGTGGCTGTGAGCCAATGAGGAGGGGAGGCTTCGGGAGGAGGAGAGGCTTCGGGGAGCGAGGAGGAGTGTGGAGTGAAAGCAGCGTGAGTGCCTGTCTGTGTGTATGTGTGTGCCTGAGTGCGTGAGTGCCTGCCTCTGTCTGTGTGTGTGTATGAGTGCCTGCGTGTGTGTGTGCCTGTCTGTGTGTATGTGTGTGTGTGTTGCTTTACTTACCTTCAATCAGCAGCCCGAGCCGTGGAGGGGGGGGGGGGGGAAAGAGAGTAGCGGGTCCCTCGGCTCAAGCCACGCCCCCCCTCCCGCTCAAACCTCCCACTCCAGCTCCCTACAGACCGCATATCGCGGTCTGTGTATGTCAGCGCCCTGCCTGTCTGCCGTGCGGGCGCGCTGACTCTGGGAGCGGGGCCTTAGCCTTAGATAGGCAATCTCTCATGTAGAGGCTAGGAGGCCTTGAAACGTTACTCTATTGTGCACATATAACACGGTGTGTCCACTAACTTTTTTTCCCTTTTGCGTACTGATTTTTTCTGTATTGGTCCTTTTTTGATACATTAAAGAACAGCAAAACATCAAAAGGAAAACTTAAGTCCTTCATTTTCTTTGATTTACTTTTTGAGTGCTGATCCAATATGGTGTGTTTAATCTGTGAGGTCACCATGATAACCATTAAACTGCAATGAGCTCTGGGGAGAGCTTAAAATTTCAACCTCATTGGACACTAAATATTTCAAAGGTTTACTCTCCTGAACAAAGTATCAGATTGACAAAAAATATAAACAAAAAAAAAGCTTTGAAAAGGGTAATACGAAGAAGTTTTTAAGTAAAAAATGTAGCAGTCATCGCAGATTGCTGCTTTAACATGCTTAAAATACCAGTGTTTTCATGAAGACAAATGAGTAGTTATAGTCAATTTAAGACACCACTACATTTCTTTTAGTCAGAAAAACATGTGTATACACACACAAAATCTCAAACGTCCGCTTAGGCTGTGATTATACCAATAGCTTCAGTGCAGCAGCGCTTATCTGTGGCTTAGGCTGCGGTCCCAGTAATTACTACAGCGCACGTCTTGGCGTGCGCTGTGCGATTAAACTCCGCCCCCAGTACCTCCGGTCCCAGTTGCTGCCCTGACGCGCAATTTCCTCCTGCTCTGCACGACAGCTTTTCAGGGAGGCAGGGTTTTCAGTTTACTTCTAGCGACGGAGGCGTGGCCCCGCCCCCACCGGTGGTTCACCCAATGAGGCGAACCAGCCGCGTGACGTAATGGCCACGCCCCCGCAAATCCCCGACCACGCCCCCTCCCGTCGCAAGCTCCCTCTCTCCCCTCAGATCGCGGTTAGCGCTGTGCACGCGCCGCCCCACCCCCCCCACCCGCGTGTCAGTCATGACTGGGACCGCAGCCTTATAAGTAGCGACGCTGCAGAGCTACATGTGCACATGCACAAGAGATTTAGCAAGCGACTGCAGGGGAGACATGCTCAGATGTCACCTCCTTTACCACAACGCCTGCCTTTCCAACACCAATCCAATGAATTCTTCAATTGAAGATTTGGCCATAATAGTGATTCATTATTAATAAAATAATTAATGTAATTTAATTTATTACTTTAAAAAAAAAAAAAAAAGTCAGTCAATAATTATCTATGTTCGTCAATGTGTATGGTATGTTCAAGGTATATATATCGCTTTTCAATATAGGAAAACTGTATTTTGTATGAAATCCTGAGGTAAATTGTTTCAAGTATTTTCATTGGTTAGATTTTGGAGGAACATGATTGGTGCACTGAACTTCACTGATTGGACGGCTGTGTCATGTGACATGGCTGTTTCTGCTTGAAAACAAATTTGCCTGTCTCCTGAACGGTCTCCTGCTTTGTAGCAGCGAGCGGAGAGACCGCTGCATTTGTTATAAGGCTGAGTCCCCGCTGGCGCGGTCCGCGCTTAGCTTATACAATGTGTATCTGTGTAACCACTCTCCCGCTGTGCGCGCACGCTCATGCACACACGCTTTCCCAAGAGTTGTGCTTGGAGAGACAAGGGAGCTTTACTTTCCAGCTCAGAGCAGGGTCACATGACCCTGCTCTGACCAATGAGAAGAGAGAGGGCGTGTTCTAATGTCCTGTCACAATACACCAAACACAAACATTGAATTTAGCAGAGAGAAGTGGAAGGGGGGCAAACGGAGTGAGAGCAATGGAGGGTGGAGGGGGGCAGGAGAGAGAGCAATGGGGGGGGGGAGTGGGAGCAGGAGAGAGAGAGCAATGGGGGGTGGAGGGGGAGCAGGAGAGAGAGAGCAATGGGGGGTGGAGGGGGGGCAGGAGAGAGCAATGGGGGGAGGGGGGGCGGGAGAGAGAGCAATGGGGGGTGGGGGGGGAGGAGAGAGCAATGGGGGAGGGGAGAGAGCAATGGGGGAGGGGAGAGAGCAATGGGGGAGGGGAGAGAGCAATGGGGGAGGGGAGAGAGCAATGGGGGGGGGAGAGAGCAACGGGGGGGGGAGAGAGAGCAACGGGGGGGGGGAGAGAGAGCAACGGGGGGGAGAGAGAGCAACGGGGGGGGAGAGAGCAACGGGGGGGGAGAGAGCAACGGGGGGGGGGAGAGAGCAACGGGGGGGGGAGAGAGTAACGGGGGGGGGGGAGAGAGTAACGGGGGGGGGAGAGAGCAACGGGGGGGGGAGAGAGCAACGGGGGGGGGAGAGAGCAACAAGGGGGGGAGAGAGCAACGGGGGGGGGAGAGAGCAACGGGGGGGGGGGGGGAGAGAGCAACGGGGGGGGGGGGGAGAGAGCAACGGGGGAGGGGGGGAAGAGCAACGGGGGGGGGGGAGAGAGCAACGGGGGGGGGAGAGAGCAACGGGGGGGGGGAGAGAGCAACGGGGGGGGAAGAGAGCAACGGGGGGGGGGAGAGAGCAACGGGGGGGAGAGAGCAACGGGGGGGAGAGAGCAACGGGGGGGGGGAGAGAGCAACGGGGGGGGGGAGAGAGCAACGGGGGGGGGGAGAGAGCAACGGGGGGGGGAGAGAGCAACGGGGGGGGGAGAGCAACGGGGGGGGAGAGAGCAACGGGGGGGGGAGAGAGCAACGGGGGGGGGGAGAGAGCAACGGGGGGGGGGAGAGAGCAACGGGGGGGGGGGGGAGAGAGCAACGGGGGGGGGGGGGAGAGAGCAACGGGGGGGGGGGAGAGAGCAACGGGGGGGAGAGAGCAACGGGGGGGAGAGAGCAACGGGGGGGGGGGAGAGAGCAACGGGGGGGGGAGAGAGCAACGGGGGGGGGGGAGAGAGCAACGGGGGGGGGGAGAGAGCAACGGGGGGGGAGCAACTGGGGGGGGGGAGAGAGCAACGGGGGGGGGAAAGAGCAACGGGGGGGGGGAAAGAGCAACGGGGGGGGAGAGAGCAACGGGGGGGGGGGAGAGAGCAACGGGGGGGGGGGAGAGAGCAACGGGGGGGGGGAGAGTGCAACGGGGGGGGGGGGAGAGAGCAACGGGGGGGGGGAGAGAGCAACGGGGGGGGGAGAGAGCAACGGGGGGGGGGAGAGAGCAACGGGGGGGGGGGGAGAGCAACGGGGGGGGGGGAGAGCAACGGGGGGGGGGGAGAGAGCAACGGGGGGGGGGAGAGAGCAACGGGGGGGGGGGAGAGAGCAACGGGGGGGGGGAGAGAGCAACGGGGGGGGGGGAGAGAGCAACGGGGGGGGAGAGAGCAACGGGGGGGGAGAGAGCAACGGGGGGGGGAGAGCAACGGGGGGGGGGAGAGCAACGGGGGGGGGGGGAGAGCAACGGGGGGGGGGAGAGAGCAACGGGGGGGGGAGAGAGCAACGGGGGGGGAGAGAGCAACGGGGGGGGAGAGAGCAACGGGGGGGGAGAGAGCAACGGGGGGGAGAGAGCAACGGGGGGGGAGAGAGCAACGGGGGGGGAGAGAGCAACGGGGGGGGAGAGAGCAACGGGGGGGGGAGAGAGCAACGGGGGGGAGAGAGCAACGGGGGGGAGAGAGCAACGGGGGGGAGAGAGCAACGGGGGGGAGAGAGCAACGGGGGGGAGAGAGCAACGGGGGGGAGAGAGCAACGGGGGGGGAGAGAGCAACGGGGGGGGAGAGAGCAACGGGGGGGGGGAGAGAGCAACGGGGGGGGGGAGAGAGCAACGGGGGGGGGAGAGAGCAACGGCGGGGGAGAGAGCAACGGCGGGGGAGAGAGCAAAGGGGGAGAGAGCAACGGGGGGAGAAAGCAACGGGGGGAGAGAGCAACGGGGGGGGGAGAGAGCAACGGGGGAGGGAGAGAGCGGGGGGGAGAGAGCGGGGGGGAGAGAGCGGGGGGGAGAGAGAAAGAGAGATAAAGAGAGCGCAATGGGAGAGCGAGAGCGCAATGGGAGAGAGAGCGCAATGAGAGAGAGAGAGAGAGAGAGCGCAATGGGAGAGAGAGAGAGCGCAATGGGAGAGAGAGGGAGCGCAATGGGAGAGAGAGGGAGCGCAATGGGAGAGAGCGCAATGGGAGAGAGAGAGAGCGCAATGGGAGAGAGAGAGCGCAATGGGAGAGAGAGAGAGCGCAATGGGAGAGAGAGAGAGCGCAATGGGAGAGAGAGAGAGCGCAATGGGAGAGAGAGAGAGCGCAATGGGAGAGAGAGCGCGCAATGGGAGAGAGATAGAGCAATGGGAGAGAGAGCGAGCAATGGGGGAGAGAGAGAGAGCAAAGAGAGAGCAAAGAGAGAGCAATGGGGGTTGAGAGAGAGTGCAAAGGGGAGAGAGAGAGCAACGGGGGGAGGGAAGGGGAGAGAGAGCAAAGGGGGGGGGAGGTAAGGGGGAGAGAGGGAAGCAGGGTAGATAAAATGGAGACAGACAGACAGACACACACAGAGACACAGACACAGAGAGAGACACACAGCCAATGACACGACCCTCCCGTATTAGCCACACCCCCTCCCATAGCAGCCATGCCCCCTTCGTTCCTGCTCTAAGGCTGCATTCATGGTGAATTGTGCCGGGCGGAGGCGCGCTAAGGCTGAGGGAAAGCGGGTGCTTTCCCTGGCCTTAGACCGCGCGCCATCCGGGGGCGTGTCGGGGGGGCCTGTGATGTCACAGCGCTGGTTCGCCCTCGTTGGGCTAACCGCTCACGTGACCGGCCCTGCGCTCCCTTGAGCGCTTGAATTAAAAAACATTCTAAGGCTTACGCTTGCGGAAGCGTAAGCGAGCCCCTGCTAAAGCCGCTCTCATTGCGGCTGCAGGGGCACAGTGCCGAGCAGCAGCGCGCCTCAGCGCATAAGCGCTGACCATGCCCGTGGCCTAACGGTGACATCACGCTCTCAAGCATGAGTGAGCTCAGCGGCAGCGGGGCCGCAGCCTAAGCACCACTGGCGATTTTTGGTACAAATCACAGCCTTAGGCCTCGTCCAGGGTGGGAACAGGCATGCGGGCGCTCCAGTGCTATGCCCTGCTCGGCCGTGCTTTTCCTGGCCGGCTAGGTGTGCGCGCGTCTGGGGGCGCGGTCCCGACAACACGGAGCTAGTTCGCCCTCATTGGGCGAACCGCTCACGCTTGCGAGTAGCAAAATCAATTTTGCTTACTCGGCAAGCGGCTAAGCGCCGAGCAGGCGCGCCCGCCCGCTCACGCAGGCCTCGTGCATTGTCGCAACGTGTCCAGCACCACCCTGGATGAGGCCTTAGGCTACGGCCACGCGCGCTTGGCGCTTTCACTTCAATGAAAGTCTATATGTACGGCCACACTCACGCGGTGGCGCATGTGCACGCGCTCCAAAGAAATTTGATTTCCAAGCGCTGAGCAGGGTCACCTGACCCTTCACTAACCAATGGGGGGGAGAGAAAGACAGAAAGGGAGAAAGACAGAAAGGGAGAAAGACAGAAAGGGAGAAAGACAGAAAGGGAGAAAGACAGAAAGGGAGAAAGACAGAAAGGGAGAAAGACAGAAAGGGAGAAAGACAGAGAGAAAGGTGGGCGGGGGTAATTCAAGATATAGATATATTTGGATATTGCCCTCTTGTGGTGCAGCTGAGAGTCATAAGTAATGTGTTGAACCCACAGCCTGAAGTAAACTATAATGGTGAGAATAGGTAGAGCATATACATTACATGATGTCTCTTGCAGATTCACACTTATATCTACAATATTTCAAATAGATTATCCCAGGTCTAAGTGTGAACCTGCAAGAGACATCACAGATTTGAGGTTCAATCAAAATGGAACCCACAAATCTGGTCAAACATGTAATGTATATGCTCTACCTATACTCACCATTATAGTTTACTTCAGGCTATGGGTTCAACACACAAGAACCTAGACTCCTGGGTAATCAAGGAATCTGAGTATATTACTCTCCGCTGCACCACAAGAGAGCTACTGTATATCTATATAAATATATATCTTGAATTACCTCTTCTTTATCTGATATAGCCAATAGTATATTGGAACTACTTGTTGATCTACCACTCACCTTAGACTCAAACATTTCTAGTGGATTCACCTGGGTTATAGTTAATTCAATAGTATAACTATAATTACCCAAATATATTAATAGGAGATATCCTCATATGCTGTTGGCGTTCTAACCAACATCCACGCCTCTCCTTATTTTAATTGTTTTTAATATATTTTCGTCCACTCCAACACTAATATTTTGTACTGATAAGTTCTAATAAAGTTTGTTTTAATTTAAAACCAGAGACAGAACAGGAAACACAGACAGAGCTCAGTGCACATCCAATGACACCTATATACGGTACAGTGCCTAAATATATATATTTAGGCACTGTACCGTGTATAGGTGTTCTGTCTCCGGTTTTAAATATATATTGCCATGCTCAGTAGCACTCCTCTGTGACACTTATACGCTTATATATGTTGTGGTTATTTTGGGGGTTCAATATGAGCTTGTAGGTGTCCTGCATGTTTTTAAGTTTGTTTTAACTCAGATTTGGGGTGTTCTCTTAGTGCAGCATTTAAGGGAGTCTCTATCTCATATTCGTTACACTACTCACTCCTCGCCTGCACCACCCCTGGTTACTTGTGTTGGGGTTTCTTCATACTACATTGACACCATTACCCTCCTGAGAGCTCGAGCAGGGTACACATCACCCCATAGGGGGATCCCCCACTTTTTTTTATATCCTAGCTAATCTTGGAGCTGGATATCTTCAGTTGCTGCACTATTCTAATAGTCTAAAACAAGACAATTTAACATAATAAACCATGTGCATGTTGCAAACACACAACGTTTCGGGAATCTCCCTTCCTCAGGTAAATATTGCACCTGAGGAACAAATATTCCCGAAATGTAGTGCATTTACAACCTGCAAATAAACAGTTTATTATGTTCAAATGTCTTGTTTAAGACTATTAGAACAGTGCGGCAACCGAAGGTATCCAGCTTTAAGTTTAACTACGTGGCATAAGTAGGATCCCAGCCACTCTTCAACTGCCTGCACCTTACGGAGAAAAATTCCCATTGCAATTATCTAAAACGGAGTGCAGTAAGATATAAAACCTTTATCATATCCTAGCTAATAAGAAACACACGATTGAAGATTGCACAGTCCTTAACCATTTTGAACAAAGAAGTGATCACTGATTGGTTCGCTGGAACGTACACCTGGAAGCGAAGTTGGAAAGAAAACGGGTTAAAAAGTCGACAAAAACAAAGCACCAAACCTCAAGAATAACAGCATGAAATTTCAACTAGGAGTTGATAAGTTGCTTCAACTTGCTCTAAATAAATGGGGACACTTTAACAAACAATTGTGAAGAACTTCTGAAGATTGCAGTTGAAAGAGCAGGAAAAAACTGAAGGAAACAGGATAAGGAAATATCCGATGACAAAACAATTACGATAGATGAGACAAGAAATCCCAAGATGCAAGAATTGAATAAGCAGAGAATTTAAGATAATGTAGCTGTCATAAGGTAAAGATCACCAAAGATAACAAAAGCATAAAGATGATGAAGCAGTGACTAATGATTTGCTTCTTCCCAATCATCGCACTAAAACATGACAATTGATCAACAACAAGAGACGGTGCACTTATCATATAATCGGGGACTTTTACAAAATATTGTATGCGAACACAGGGCATAATCCTGTGGCAGAAGAGTGAGAAGGAAAAAAAAATCAATGGTGTTCGATGCATCCTTCCAGAAGTAGCAAAGACTACAAATTCCATGAAAAATGTGACGGCTTACATTGCGGATGGAATTACAAATGAAATCTTGAAAGAAGCTGGGGAGTGGAGAAACCCATGCAAATATTCTTTATATGCTGCATCAAGAACAGGGAAATTCCAGAACAATTTAGCAATGCCAGTTATCCTAATCCACAAGGAAGGAGACAAAAACCTCAGCAACTACTGACCAAAATCAGTCTACTGCCAATCACTTACATGATTTTTACAAAGATACTCGCTTATTGGCTGCAGCAGACCCCGATACTTCACCCAGCCAACAAGCGGTATTTCGTAGTGGATGTAACATAACCACATCCAAGTTTTACAGGTTGATTTCTCAAAGTAATGAATAGGTGTGATCATGAAGATTAGGATGCGGAGATTCTAAAACAGCATTTGATTCCGTCTAAACCCAAACGGTTCCAAATGCATTAAGAATACAGTGTCGAAGACGCATACTGTACATTGATATAGAAAATGTACGTGAATGTCACATCAACCATTAGACTACATGAAGATACATGCAAGATCATGATCAGCAAGGATGTGCGACAGAAAGACACCATGTCACCAATGCTTTTACAGTAGCACTTGAATTGTTCAAGACCGTGCATTAGTAAGAAAGGCGAATTTAAAATAAATAAATAAATCAAAGTATTCATCTACGATTGTCAGACTAAAATAAAATAAAAAATAAAAGCAGGTGTAGATGTACACAGATCCCATTACACAGTCATTTTTGGTAACATACAAGAAAGCTTACAAAAATATGCACATGCATGACCAGAATATAAATTGTATCTTCATATCAAACATAGTTCCATCATGTACCAGATATAGTGCTGTTTGTTATTACCATATATACATCTACTTTTACTTTCTATTTTTTTTAAAAATGTTTTCCTATTTGAGACAATTTAACTAAACAAACTTGCACACCTCCGAAAAGAATAAAGCCTCATCAAGGCCACATAATTTTATTCTTATTCTCTGTGTCAGAGCCCCCCTAAAGAAACTAATCCACCATTTGTAATGCCAATGATAGGAATAACACTGCTACCACTCGTGCCTCCAAAACTTCCTTCGTATGTTTGAAGTGGTCCAACCCTAAATCGCTCTGCTCTCCTTAGTTAATGTCAAGATACAGTATATGTTTCAATTCCTTCAAAAAACTACCTCCCCTTAGTGCTTTGTCCAGAAGAGTCTCCAACACCATTCTCTATTCATCATACCAAATAGTCTGAGCCATGGTGAGCAATTTAGGTTAATCAATAACGCCTTTTTAGCAGCTAGGAGAATCATATTCATAATTTTCCTATGATTGAGAAAACTCTGCCCAATTGGATGCATTTCCTAGCAATATTGGTATGTGATGCCTCTTCACTGTGTAACGAGAAGTCCATTTACATAAACTAATCATTCCACCCCAGTAAAATGGAATCATCCTGCATTGCCATATATAATTAAATGTTTTTCATTTGTCTAATAGTTCAGTCCAAATTAATGTTCCCCTTGCCTCTTTAAATAAGTCTGTTATCAAAGAAATGGAGTATCCACTCTGAATGGAGAGTCGCAGTGCTGTATCTCGGTTGTTCCAAACTAAAAGCCCTGGTGACTTGGCAAGCAAGAATTGGATGTCATCTCTACTTTGCAAGTACATAAAGAAAGTCTTACTATAGAAAATTTCTCCCAAAGGGCGTCAAAAGGCATAAAACTAGAGTTAAACTTATCTATGTATGAACAGAGCCCAAACCTACAGTACGTTTGCTTCAGCCAGAAACTCTGGGTTTCCTGTAAAAGGCAATATATGTAATATTCAGATGTAACTTTAATCTGCATCTAGTCGTCTTCCATGCTCTTAAATGTATATTACAAGAAAACGAACATCCTTACATCTGAGATAGTGAGGCCAGCGAACCATGTGGTAAATAGGAAAGCAATGATTGTGGCCTTAAGGAAATTATTCGTAAATATCAATATTAAACAGCCAGTCTCCAACATGCCAAACTAGACACCACGTTGAAATCTTCTATTCAGGAAATTGGTACCTCCCAATTCTGTCTTGTTTCAAAGTCTTCCCAGCATATTGCTGTGTTTGTTATTCCATACAAAATCCATAAAGAGCTTATTGATGCAGCTTTTTTTTTTAAACTAAAAGGGAGCATCTGTGAAACATTAACTTGGGAAAATAACTCATTTTTAAACAGGACAATTCTTCCAAATAACGAGAGCGGAAGAAAATGCCAGGTCTTTTCAGATTTCCCCAAAAATAGGTTTATAATTCAAAGCATAGTTTAAAAAGGTTTCGTCGCATAGTTAGCCCTGAATATTGAATAACTTTCAATAGCCCTCAAAAAAGGACCCATTATAATAAACTGTATCATTTTATTACCCAGAGAATTCCAAGCCATCATATCAAACACTTTTTCTGCGTCAAACCCCTTGACACAAGCAGAACCATTCTGAACTACCGGTGTATGATGCAAACAGGAAGGGTTTTGTCTACTATAATACTGTACTGCCATAATAACTTTGTGGATATTAGTGACTGGCTGTCAACACGTAACAAAACCAGCTTGATCTGGATGTACAATTGATGGGAAAATAGTTTTCAACCAATCCCCCAAAGTTTTTTTTGTAAGAATGTTATAATCTGGATTTAATAAAGCGATAGGATGAAAAGATGCCATGTATTGCAAAGCACTACCCTTTTTGGTATTCCTTTTCCAACTGTGGCGTTAAAATATTCTGGACTTACTATATACCTTGTGTAAATATTTTGTTGAAATACTTTACAATAGTGGGAGAAGTGTGTGAACAAATCCCGTTAAAAAAAACAAAAAACCAGGCCCAATTTTCCTCAAAGTCTGGACACCTTGGCTGGCCCAGACAGATATCCCGGGGATAAGCATACCCGCAATCCTACATTGATAGATACAGGTGCGTTCTCCTTTGAATCCGCGACCACATAGAGACAGACAGTTAGATTAGAAGTCAGATAGGATCCAGACGAGTAGGGAAGAAGCCAAGAGTTTGAAACGGTGGACACAAAGGCGGCGGCCCACTATCCCCACCCCCCCTCACCTATACCTTCCTCCCTATCTGTTCATTGTCTTGTCTAGTCTGGTGAGTCGTGTTTGTGGATTGTATGTTACCCTCAGTGGGCGTCATATACATGTTGTTAAAAGATATGGGTTATAGAGGTTTACTGAGATAATTGTTGGTGGTACAATGTATGCATGAAAAACCCAATAAAAGTTGGAAAAAAAAAAAAAACAAACAAACAAAAAAAAACACACTAGAGTACTCATCCGGCACCAAGCCATCAATTTTACTTTTGAATGGTCTACTCCAGTTCTTTCAAAGGTGATGGCGTTAAGGAATTCTCTCTTTACTAATAATACATTGGTGGGTTGAATGGGTGAATGAATGAATTCATGATTTCGCCTTTGTAAAAATTGGAGAGCTCTGGAGCAGGGAGCGCAAACTTATGCTGCGCCCCAGTCTTGCCTGACCCGGTGCTTGGGGGCTCACCCCGCCCACCTTTCAGCTCTGTTAAATTACGTGACGGGGTCACTTGATGTCATGTCACATGATGCGTCACACAGCCGCCTGAATCACGGTACGTTGAGTGTTGCAGGGGCCTCACGCGATCCCCAGGCATTTAATTTAGAGTACAGGAGACAAACAGGGGCATAACGAGAGGTCAAAGCTGATATGTAGGGAGGAACAGATGAGTGGAGAGCCCTGAAGGTAAGGAACATAACTGTAGGTGATCCGAAACTTGATGAGAAGCTAGGAAAGGGATCTAAGGAAATGAGTAGAGACTTTTTGGGAGAAAGTGAAATTATTCTAGCAGCAGAATTTGATAGATAGCCAATGAGAAAGCTCTGCTTCATGTTGATCATTGGCAATTTTAATGAGCACTCACTGTTGAGCGAGCTGTATGTTAGCCAGATTGTAAAGGGTCCAGGAGAGCATGATAACCGTGAAAGTTGATCATACAGGAGAAGTTCTAGCAATTTGGAGGCAAAAACGTAGGAGGGACACAGAGTAGTAGTTAGCAAGGCACGTAGTGTCTAGGGTGTTTGAGAATAGGTGTTACCACCACATGCTTAAAAGAGGAGTGGGAAGTGCCAGAGAACAGAGAGGAATTGAATATTGGATGAGAGAGGGGACCAAGATAGGAGCAAGAGTTTTGAGAAGGTGTGAGAGTATGGGAACGAGGGGGCATATGGTAGAGGGAGGAACAAAAATTCAGCTTAGAAACTTCCAACTCTAACAGAAGAAAAAGGAGTCAAGACTGGAAGGAGTTTTAGGTGGAAGCAGAGAGGGCGGGAGGTGAAGGAAAGAAGGAATCTCATAGTGGATAGGATCCACCTTGCCTTTAAAAAGGTGGACGGCAAAGGCTTGAGAAGTAAAGGAAGGATGGGAAGTGAGCAGAAAAAGCCAGGAGGAGGGAATCAAATACAGAGAAGAGACAGCGTGGATTGGATTTGAGTTTTGATGAGTGAAGTAATGGTGTTGGGCCTTAGGCTAAGGCCCCGCTCCCTCAGTCAGCGCGCCCGCACTGCAGACAGACGGCGCGCTGACAGGCACAGACCGCGATATGCGGTCTGTAGGGAGCCGGGGCGGAAGTGGGAGGGGTCGTGGTTTGAGCGGAGGAACCCGCAAGCCCCCCCTCCACGGGCTTCAGGAGGGAGCTGCTGCGGGCTGCTGGAAGATAAGCAGCTCCCGAGACACACACACACACAACCTTGTGTAGGAAGCTGTCTGACAGCTCCCGCTCCTGATAGGCTCACTAACGCACCACGTGACGCGTCACTGCTCAGGATCACAATTTTCTTGCATCCCCTGGCGGCTGACGCGTCACAGCGCGTAGTGAGCCATGCAGCGAGGGGGGACTGGGACCGGTTCAGAAGGATTCCACTGCTGGTGGGGAACGCTCACGCGGCCGCCCGCGCCGCTGGGCGCAGCGGGACCCAGCCCTTAGAGTACAGAGTTAAAATAGGAGGAGAAATTTAGCATGAGTGTGAGATTTCCTCCATAGGCATTCAGTGGTACAAGTGCGAAGGAAGCACGCTTGTGAATTTAGCCAAGGCTGTGTGTTAAAGGGATTGTTGTGCCTGAGCCGAGGAGGGACATATAGATAGAGAGGAGGAGTGGATAGTTTTAAGAGTTTAAAAAATTGTCAGGTTCAGAGGAGAATAGAGGTTAGCGTTCAGAGTAGATGTCAGAGCTGAGCGGTCAATAAAGCGAAGTTCGAGAGTAGTGAGTAGAACATGTATTAAGGGGCTGAGGGGAATAAGTGGTGTTGAACGAAAGGAAGTCATGGTCAGAAAGCAGAAGGGGGATGATGGAGAAAAATCAGAAAGGGAGTTTTTGGTAAAGACTAGTTTCTTAATAGTGACCATCCTTGTGGGTGCTGGAATTTGTCCATTAGTGGAGAGCAAAAGGAGGAGGTTAAAGACAGAAGGCAAGATGCCCAGGAGACTGAGGGATCATCAATATGACCGTTGAAGTCCTCAGGTAAAAGGATAAGAGAGTTAGAGGAGAAAAAGAAGAAATGAAAGCCACGATTCAAAGTCTGACAGGAAGGTGAAGGTAGAACGTCTATAGATGACTGCCACATGCAGAGGGATAGGGTAGAAAAAGCTGGACAGCGTGAACCTCAAAAAGGGAAGAGAGGGGGAAAAAATCCCCCCCCCCCCAAAAAAAACAAGATGGAGGCATAGGGTGCAGCTGAAATTGGTAGCGGGTAGAGGAGACCTACCCCTCCACTCCGGCCAGTGGGGCAGAGTGCAACAGAAAGACCACCATAGGAGACAGCAGCCTCCACAGCCAGGGAGAGAGGGAAAAGGCATGGCCAAGAGCGAATATAGCCAGGTCCGTGATTAAGAGATATCCCCAGCAGCAAGGTGGCGAGAAGAGAGTTAAGAAGAGGATTTGTGGTTGGGGATTTTTAATGGAGGTGCACATTTGTCTTAGAAACTTTATGAAAAAGAGTTGAATGTATAAGGAAATAATCCAGTCTGGCCATATTCCTGTGTACCACGGAGAGACATACAAAATAAAAAAAATCTTTCAAGGGGGTAGAAAGATCACCCTGGTCAATAAGTCCAAATGTCTTTTTTAAAATACTTAATGTCACATAGTTTAACGTTTTTTTCCACCTTTAATAACTAAAGGGGTGAGTATTTTATCTAGATACAGTACTTATCCACTGAATTTAGTCCACCACCTAATATTAAACTTGATCTATCCCTCTCTTTGCAGGATAGTTAATTCCTCATATGTACATTCCAGGACATGAACTTAATAATGATCATCCATTGCGGATGATTTGTAGAGATTTTAACCTTTCAGAATGCTTCTTACCCATTCTAATCCAAAATAGCAGAAGTCACTAGTGTGCCATTGGAAAAATATCTGCAAGTGTGATAACACTTGCATACATAATATAGCTCACTATATACTATAAAAACAAATAAGTATCTTGAACTTTTGAAAAATAGGCACACAGTATTTATACCCCAAATTGTTTTAGAGATGTGTGAAATGAACCTTAAACGTTAATTACTCCTTTTCCGGTTAGATTTAGAGAGGTCCAGGTAAGGCCTAGTTAAGAACATGATGCAACCAGAGCTGTCTTAACGTATGGGCATGCTGGGCAGTTGCCCGGGGGCCCCACAGCATAGGGGGACCCCACACGCCCGGCCCATGCGTGCCCACCAATGCTCTCCCCCCGCCCGCACCACGGCTCCGCTCTCTCTCCCCCCGCTCTCCCCACGCCCGGTACCACGGCTCCGCTCGCTCTCTCCCCGCCCGGCACCACGGCTCCACTCGTTCTCCCCCCACCCGGCACCCCGGCTCCGCTCTCCCCCGCCCGTAAGTGGAACCCCGGCTCTGCTCGCTCTCTGCCCGGCACGCATCACAACCGCTCGCAGCCTAGCAGTGCAGCACTTCCGGTGCCTGCTGCTGCTAGTGTGTGCGTGGGAGGCTGGGAGCAACAGTGTAGGCAGGGCCCCGTGCACTGCTTTGCCCAGGGGCCCCTAATGTTGTTAAGATGGCCCTGGATGCAACACTGTTGGAAGCTCCATTCTGCAAGTCTCCTGTGCAGTCTGAGGTTCTTGGGATATTATTGTGCCAGCTCAGGTGTTCCAAACATTTTCATACCATCTTTGCTAAATACTTTTAACTGAGCAGGATATATCAGCGGACACCTCAGCTGCATTTTAACTAGATCTGAGAAAACTTGCTAAAATACCATCTTCTCCTTGCTAGGTCAGTGAAATCCTGAAAGATAAGAATTTTACTGTTCTCCAAATGAAGTTTGAAAAAGCTTCATGAAAATCTGGGAACTTTGCCATCACTGATCTTAGTCCTATCTTTATCTTTTCTTTATGGTTCCCATCTGTGAGCTTTTTCTATTTTGAATGGGATTATGTGGCATTCATAACCATTCGTGTGGACAGAGGGCATAACTCAAGTATAGGCATTCAAGAACCAGTGCTGAACAGGTTAAAGGGCTTTCTGCGGGACATTACAGTACCCCCTACAACAGAACAATACTATGAAGACATTCTTGTGATAAAGCAGATTGGACAGAAACTGGTTTACCAAACACTTCCCTCCCCACCCTCTTAGACCAGCAACAACAAGGACAAGAGATAACATCAATGAAAAGAAGGAAGAACAAAGGCAGGTGGGAGTGCAAGTGACCGTTTCAATGCTTAAATAAGGTACAGTATGTAGTAAAAGGAGGGAGAGGGAGTAGTTGAATTACATATTTTAATGAACCTATAAGTAGTTGATATGTTACAAGCTTACAGACCTCTCAGGGCCTCGCCCTCTTTTGTTAGGCCTTGAGCACACATAGCGCTATGTGACATGTGCGCGCGTTCGACACTAACCCCTCGCGGCCAATGGTAGTATTCATTGTTGAAACTACCATTGGCTGCAAAGCTAGGCGTCGTCGCTGATTCCAGGCTGCAGCAGGGCGACATCAGTTTCAGCAGCCAATCAATGCATTGGCTGCTGAAAGTGAACACTCGGCAGCTCCCTGCACACAATTATGCTTTAGTTTTTTGTTTTACACCGCTCTCCCCGCTGAGAGCTCCCCATTCCTCCCGCTCAGAGCTCCCCGCTCAATTCCCCGCTCCCAGCTCTCCCCGCTCTCAGGACCCGGCTCAGTGCTCCCCGCACTGAGGACCCCGCTCAGGGCTCCCCGCTCTCAGGGTAGGAGGCTGAGCACGTCACGTGGGGGCGTGGTGTGTCGGCTCATTCCGTCTGCTGGGGATGTTCACACATCACAGAAGCCCAATGCTACATCCAACATGACAGAAATACACAGTAAAATACTTCTATATTCTCTTGAAAAAGGGTCATTTAGTTTAACCCTTTGGCCAAAGTGTTGTAAGCTTGCGAGCCACGACAAGGCAGACACCCGTTCGCAAGTCCTAACACTAAATAGGGGGTTGGTGGCTCCTCCTTCCCAGGTTTTAAGCCCGCCCCTCCCCACTTCCCAAGTTAGTAGGTCCTTTCATTCTGCTGGATATAGATCCAATGTGGTCTTTCTCCCTCCTAATAGAGGTAAATGAGAATTTTAATCCTAATAGAGGTATATTAGTATTTTATCTGGTAGTGTTAGGACTTGCGAACAGGGTCTGCCTTGTCGTGGCTCGCAAGCTTATAATGCTTTGGCCAAAGGGTTAAACTAAATGACCCTTTTTAAAGAGAATATATAAGTATTTTACTGTGTATTTCTGTCATGTTGGATGTAGCATTGGGCTTCTCTGTCGTCTGTTGTATACATATGCCACGCTAAATAGCACTCCATTTTGACACACACACACACACACACACACACACACACACACACACATCTATTGTGGGGGCTCAGGGGTTCCCAAAAATAGTTTGCTATGGTTTTGTGTTCTGATGTTCACACATCGCGGGGGGGGGAGGGGAAAGCGAATATCAGATGAAAAGGGGGTTCGGTGTAAAAAAATGTGCTCACCCCTGTCCTAGAACATGGATCGCTAGGCACATAGGAAGACACTTTTCAGATTTTAAGGCCCGCTGTGTAACTCCGGAGCTTTCCATAGGCCAGGATATTGTTCTGGGTGCCTTGTCTTTCCTCAGGAGACCAAGTTCTCTGCCAACTGCTGCACCCAGGTAGCCTCCCAGTCCCTATATGCATTGGTCGCTGGCTGTGTAAGCCATAGGAGTCGGTGGTTCATATGAAGCCCAAAGGAAACAAATGACCAAAGGGATCAATAAAAGGTCTTTGGGTCTGCCAGCAAAAACTGTGTACGATCTGTATATACAGCAAGTCTCTTTTTTTAGAGAATATTTCAGGGAAAGAAAAGATCAGTCCAAATCAGCCTACTCACCCACCCAAAGCGGATTACCGTGATTCAGTTCATAGCCTTTCCCAGATGGTAATAGTTTTACTTAAATTTGTCACTTGCTCTGTATGGGGTTCTCCTGGTAGTTTACTTGGCGGAATTACTGGTCCCAGCCTGCGACTACGTGTTGGGTTGGTAATGCGAGGTATGCAAACTCTCCAGTCAAAAAGGGCAACGAAGTCCTACATGCTCTAATACTTCCAACCTGGTGTTTTTTTTTATTGGACCTTTGGCAAAGGCCTCATTTATTGTGTTGACGCGCATGCGTGCGACGCCAAAACAAATGAATGTTTTCCATTTAACACGTTGAAGCGTGCGATTTTTGAACAGACTTTGGAAATTGTTCTTGCCTTGTGACGGTCACGTTCAGCCAATCAGGGCAAACCGCCCACGTGACGACACGGCCACGCCTCTGTCGCCAATAGTGCAGGTTTTGCGTGCAATGCGCCAGTGATGTCAGCAGTTGTGCACGCACTGACGCCGCAACTATAAACGAGGCCTAAGAGCGGTGTGCAGAAGCGCAGAGATGATGAGAAGCCATCTTGTGGAGCAGTTTCTCAGAAGTCCACAATTTACATGGTTATTTATGTCACAAATTCAGCAACAAATTGGTCTTTAAGAGACATTTATATGGAGGCCCACTTTACTGGCTTCGGCGAGTTCTCTAAAGTGATGTTCAACAAATCTATCAACTCTGCAAAGATCAAAATACAATGAAATAGTACTAGAAGTTGAAGACCACGTCTAAACTTGGCTAGCGAGTAACAACCTTTTGAATGAAAATCAATTGGAGAATGAAGCACATTTGCAACAAACAAGAATTAAATAGAAAGACAATCTTTTAAGGCAACCTTCCACTTTGGTCAAGAGGAAAGTTGTCGACCAAAGTATTCTGACTGTGCTCACATATTGGATGTGAAACTTGCACCCGAAGAGACAAGAAAAGGAAAGAATGGTTTCTTTAAAAAAGAAAAAAAAAAGTCGGTTACATCAAACAGGCAAACAAATGGAGATGGCAGTAGCCTGAACATATCGCAAGAAAAAAAAAAGGCTATCGTTGCACAAAGATGGTACTCAAATGGATAAGCGAAATTAAAATACCAAGACGACAAAACGTAAGACGGAAGGATGAAACCAGAAAATGTCTTGGAGCCGCATGGAGAAGAGGCTTGTAACCGCAATATCTGCAAGATTATTTGGGAGGCCTTTCTTTTTTTTTAAATATTTTTTTTGCATAAATCTCTTACATTTTTTTTTTCTTCAATATAACAAAAGGTACCCGTTTTTTAGTTGGCTACACAGTGTTTTATTTATACTTTTGTGGTGTTAAAATAGAACATGGCTGTCTATTTAAGGCAAAAAACAAGCAACACTTTCTCCGTAGAAATAAAATAGAATTGAGACTGAACGGTCTGTGTAAATATTTCAAACAGGCAGTTCAAACATATATATAAAAAAAAAAAAAATGCTGCTTCAGACATGTAACTAGTGACACCTAGTGTTAAATGAAATAAACAATGGAAATGCACACTTTCTATGAAAACTAAACATGTACACAAAGGCAAGTTCTTTGCAGAAGTGTGCTATATTCTATTTGATTTAACGCAGCGAGGAGTGTGTAACATGTTTCCTACGTTTGCACCTAAAAGGAATCATTTACGTATTACAGATAAAGATTATCATCGTAAGTGGCAAATGCTCCCTGCCAAAGCAGAAATAGTCATATTTAGAGTAATCCAACGCCAGAACTGTCCACATTAGCCGTTTATTTCTCTTGGAGTAGTTTTTAAAAGTTTCCTTCTTTGTACGACTATCGGAGTTACTGTAACTACAATAAAGATATATTCATTTCAGAAATGTGACAATTAAACCTTTCTCAAGTTTCATTAGTATTCACACTTTTGTTCAATATTTAATTGTTAAATGCTGACACTTCGAATACTGAAGTATAGCAGGGCCCCGGGAATACGGCGGGTTCCGTTCCAGGGGCCTGCCGTATAATGAAAATCGCCGGAAAGCGGATCCGGCGATTTTCAGTGATTTTGCATGCACAGAATGGCGTTTTCGCCGTTCTGCGCATGTGCGGCCTATGGTCTGCGTGCGCAAACTACGGTATGCGCGTGCAGACAACGGTCTGCGCATGCGCGCCGGGCTCACCCACCTGTTCTGCGCATGCGCGATTCGGAATCAAAGATGGCGGGCCACCTTCTCGGTGTCGCCGTATCAGCGGTTCGCCGAAAAGCGGGGCCCTGCTGTATACAATTATACGATTAAAAGTATAATCAATGGCCCTGTACCATTAGTTAAGTGTCCATAATAGGCCTGAATGAGCTCCAGATCTAATAAGTCATTCTGATGTTTGCATAAGATGTACACTAAAGTGTAGCTATTTTACATATTAGTGATGGAGGTACAGTACTCACTTTTCCACCCACAGGATGGACACCAGTTTTACGCCAGTCTTGACCGCTTTGTCCCATGTGACCTGGTGCCCATCTTTAAAAACCACATGAGTAACCTGTTTATTGAAGGTTTTTGAAATCTGTTAAAACATAAAAACACAAAATAAGAAAATAGTATTTGCTAGAAAAAGACATTCAAATGCTGTAGTTAAGGTCTTCCCTCAATATAATCCTTCATGGCAATATAAAAGCACATAGCGGTTTCATTTTCCCAGCCTGCCGTAACACAGACTTTTGATGTTGTGGCAATACAGTTTCAGTCAGCATTAGTGACATTTTTATTTTACCGCTATAGAGTTTCATGCTAGTAATAAAAATACTACAAGCACAATCACCCCTCACCCACCCTATTTTTCTTATTTCTACATGTAAAGCATGTTTTACATTCTTACTTAAACTGGCAATCGTTTGGTGCTCCTGTTATAAATCGATCAAAATCCTGGATTGTGTGCCCAACAATGACTGCTTCACCAAGTGTTTCTCAGCAGCCAACATGTATCCTTATATTACCACGGTAACATTATTTATTGTTACAGTTTACAGCTCAAACTGCTGGGAACATTGGCAACAAATCATCACAAACAGGAAAGTGTTGCAAAGATCTTGCACTACTTGGGAGGTGTGCTATAGAAAGCAAAAGATTCTTAGTATATTAAAACTCATTAACAATGGCATTAAGAGTTGAATAAAAAATAAATAAAGCGCAAAATAAATAAAGCAGAAAAAAAAGGTCACTTATCCAATAAAACACAGAACTGATTTTGTTTTAAACCCATAAGATTTCATGTTTTGCTGCTTTAAAATAAACAAACCAATGGATCTTTAACAATATACACATCTTCAAAATGTCCAAAGCAAAATGAGCAAGGATTTTTTTTATGATTCCCTGGGTCAGAATAACGGTGACCACCCACTCACTGTTCATCCCTTAAAAAAAAAAAAAAAGAAGAAAAAAAAAAAAAAAAAAGAAACTGGAAGTTTAAATAAATCAATACAATCCAATTTCTGCAGAATGTGTGTTACAAGAGACCAGGACTAACACACTAGGGATCAACTCACCAGGCAGAACTGTAGTTAATAAAAAAGTGAATTTAATGGAAAAAGATAACCACAACTGTCACAGACATAAAACATACACTCCCAACTGGGGTAACTGGGGAACACCCTGCAGGCATAGTCACACAGACCTCTGTGAAGAGATTTTTCCTGTTTTGCTCCCACACAGTGTTCAGCAGACACTACTATCAGAGACCCCAACTGACACCAAGAATCCAGAACTCCTTCTAGACCTAACAGGGGCCTCCCTCCCTCCCTTTATACTAGTGTTGTACCAGGTCCTTTATTTTCCTAAAACCAGGTAACGGGTACCCGGGCAAAATTAATCATTTTACCCAGACAGATACCCATTTATCCACACAGCACTTACCTACAGATGAGGAAGACCGTTGCGGAGGGTGAGGAAGGCCGCGGCGACATCTGGGAGCAGCAGCAGACGTCCTGGTGGCGGTGGAAGCAGCCAAAGTCCTTGTTCAGCCGGCAGGAGCAGCATGAACAGAGCAAACAGCTGATGCCTATGGGAGCCGGGGAACCATGTGACTGGAGCAGGAGCATTCCTATTGGACAGCCGGGGAGGAGTCGGCTGCACAATAGGACCGCTCCTGCTGTGGTCACATGGTTCCCCGGCTCCCACAGGCATCAGCCGTTTGCTCTGTTCCTGTTGCTCCCGCCGGCTGAAAAATTACTTCGGCTGCTGCCACCGCCAAGAGGACGCCTGATACTGCTGCTCCCAGATCTTCCTCGCCGGTCTTCATCACCTTCCGTCGCCGGCTGCAGGTAAGTGCTGAACTATTTTCAGCTGCCCTGAAATTACCCGGCACCAGTCCCCTGCTGCCGGGTCCAGGTAATTTCCAGGTAGCTGAAAAAGCGCCAGGTACTGGGTAATTTCCTGGTACCCGGTACATCACTACTTTATACCACATGCTGACATTATGTTTGCATTAAGGGAGGGTTAATGCCAGGTGCCTTCAATATGACCCAGCCCCAGATTGGTGGGTTAACTGCAACATACATTTAGTTACATAAAAACGGTTACATTGTAAGGTCACATGAAACTTTGCAACATTCCCTCCTGAACAGTCAACCTACATACATACCTCAAATGCTCACCATAACTTACATAATGTGTGGATGAACTAGATTAATTTCTTTCCCATTACTTACCTTCGCGCCCAACTCAAGCAGTTGCTGTGTAAAGGTTTTTGTATAATTTTCAGTTCTGTTGGATGACCATACTTCCACATAAGCAACAACATCTGAAAAAAGGCAAACATGTACCTACAGTATTTATAAATGTCAATTTATTGGTTTAACAATTCTTTATGGAGACTTTACTTTTGCAAATCAGTTTCACATTTCATCCCACTGTGCATTGCTAGCTGGCGTTTTCACACTGTAACCTACAATCTTCTATGATTATTACTAGGAGGCACTTCACAATTCCGTCTTACAGCATTAGGATTCCTGTGGTGCAGCTTATACAAGTAATGTACACAAGGTACGGTATTAAGCAAGAAACAATACAGGAACTTCAAGAAGTCAAAAAATAATGTGCATTAGTTTAGAATCCACATCCTGATGAATGTCTAAAGACAAAAATGATTGATGGATACAGTAAGTAAAACAATTTTTTGCAGTTAAGTTTTCATTTGTTTCTTCAATATCAACACCTCAGACCCCTCTGGCAATGTGTCATATTTCGTGTGTGTATAGAAATCACAGTATAGGTTTGTGTATATGTTAAAAAGCCTGGTAGATGTAATTTGTGGCTAAAGAACAATCAATCTGAAATGTCATGCCCAGCCTTAAAGTATCAGCACTGAGCTCTATTCCAGGGGTACACAATCTTTTTCCCCTGGAAGCCCTTACCGACTCTCTCCTCGCTCCTTACCTTGGCTCCGGTGTTCTGACATCACGTGACACCGCGTTGCCATGGAGACCCGTCTCCAGAAGCCGTCTGAACCAAGGTAAGGGACCTTACAGAGGCCTTTGTGGCTCCTCCAGCATTTATTTAAATGCCTTTCAGAAGAGCACGGGGCCTCTGTAAGTGCTGTGCCCCCTGCAATTGCACACCCCTGCTCTATTCCATTAAACAGCTGTATACATAAATATAAAAATATAAGACAGAGCAGACACCTGCCACAGTTATGGAAATAATCACAAAAAGATCACATAGGTTATCATCCACATTTGTGTTTGTTACACGGTGAAATTATATATTTTGTTTTAAATGAAGAATTAATAAATATTATAGGCTAAAAGCTGTAAAATTCTGGGTATTATTAAAATCCCTGCTCTCTGATTGGTCAAAATTCCGGGCATTATTCATTCAGTAATGTCTGGAATTTTGGGCAGTTTCAATGTGTTTATTTCCAGCCAATCAGCTTTTCCTTTTGTCAGAACAGCTCTCATACAGGGCAGGGGATTGGCCAGGAAGAAGCAGCACGCAGTGACTCCTCCCCCTCCCTCCGTGAACACAGCTTCATTTTGAGTTGATGAGGGAGAGTGTTTGCGTAGATGCAAAGTAAGTGGCTGTCTGCAGTTTGTTTTTAGCTGCAGTTTCTGTCCATTAAGGACTCGTTCATGGTGGCAGACACAAGAGGTGGAGGGTGCGCTTCCGTCTGCTGGGCGATGTGTGCACATCATCCCCAGCAGATCTCTGCTAGCGTTGAGTAGGCGGGTCTACAGACCTCAGCATAGGGATGGGTGTTGCTCTGTTCAAATCATTTTCAAGAATGATTTTATTGGCTAACAAAGTACCAGTGACGCTGCTGCAGCTTGAAAAAATAACTTGAGTTGTTTATGCAAACTGTAGCAAGCGTCAACTCCGTACTCCGGCGAGGGTAGCTTCTACTCTGACAACTGATATTGACTTGAAATACTTTGTTTCGAATGTGCGCGCGCATGTCACGAAGCAGGCACCCTGAACGAGGCCTTAGGCCTCGTTCAGGGTGCCAGAGGCAGGAGTTGGAAGGCGGGCATTAGGGAGGACGGCAGTCTGCTGGGCGATGTGTGTTCATCCTCCCAGCAGACTTTTTCAGGAATTGAGGAGGCGGGGAGGGGGTGGGGCTACAGACCTGAGGTTAGGGATCCAAGTTGCAGTCTTGAAATCATTCTCAAGAATGATTTCATTGGCTGCCGAGGTCCCAGTGACGCTGCTGCAGCTTCAAAAAACGAATTTTTTGTTTATTGAAACTGTAGCCAGCGTCAACTCCGTACTTCGGAGACAGGGCAGCTGCTACCCTGACAACCAGTATTCAATTTGAATACACTGTGTCCCACGGCAGCACGCCCTCCCTCCGAAGCCTGCACCCTGAACGATGCCTTAGGCCTTGCCCCCGCTGCCTGCTACAGCGTCCGCCGCGCTCACGAGAGCCCTCCCCGCAATGGCGCGGGGCCCGCTGCGAGGAGGGGCAGTAGCGCTCGCGCGAGAGCTACTTCTGCTCTCAATAGAATTGAGAGCAAAAACTCGCGTCGAGCGGCTAGGCACGCCCCCCGGCGCTTCAGCCAATGAGGGCGAACCTGCCGGGTGACGTCATGGCCGCGCCCTCGTCACTCCTCCGCCACGCCCCCCCCCCCCCCCCCGGTCTCTGCTCCTGCAGTGAGCTGCAGACCGGGGAATCGCCGGAACGTGCAGCCAAAAGCGCGGGCGCGCATTAGAGCGCCGTGACCGGGGCCTTAGCCTTAGGCTGAGTCCATACAGACCTCAGCCGTGCAGAGGCTGAGGCGCTTTCCCTGGCCTTAGTTCACGCGCCGTACGGGGGGCGTGCCAGTGACGTCACGGCGCTGGTTCGCCCTCATTGGGCGTTCCGCTCACGTGAGTGGCCCAACGCTCCCGTGAGTGCTCAAACGAAAAAATTGTCGGCAACGCTTCCGCACACCTGCGGACGCGTGCGCGAGGGAGAGACGACCCCGCCCCCAGCTGTGCACAAGCAGGGGAAGGAGAGATGCCACAACGCTATCCCAGCGTGGAAGGACAACTTATCAGTAAAACAGCGACGTTTTGGTGACTGTGAAAGACCCTGTCCCTGCTACAAAAGGAATCCAGGCTACTTATGCTGGAAAGCTCTATTCAAAATGCACAAAAATACCGGGCGTTTGTGAGTGTTCATTTGTTTTTATACCAGCCCATGTTTAGTAAATGTTATTATGCCATGTCATCGGTGGAATATTGAAGATTATCCTCAAATTCCAATTTGGTAATCAATCTAAAAAAACAGCCTTATCTCCAACTGCTGCCATTTGGATAAACATCTGAGGAAGTTCCCTATAAAGTTATCACATCAGGTGTGTGCTATCCGTAATCTATGCCTCAGTTGGAGACTGCGCTGACATTATCAGCCTCTGAGTAAGTAGACCGCACTGGTCTTACCATTTGATCAGTGTTTATTAATGCACTGTTATCGCCTTGTATTTCTCTTATGCTTAGAAATCTTGCTTGAACTTGTGCGCTGAAGGACATTTTCCTTTATACAAACACACACACACATGACTTTAAACCCCAGTATTAGCATCTTGATAATCTGACTATTGTCTCAAAATATACACTCATGGCCATCATGGCCCACAGCAGATTGTCAGCAGTTCCGGGTCACACTCTTCCCCCTCCTCAGTGCAGTTACAACCCCACGCCTCAGCGCCCTCAAAGAGGGATATGTGACCCTGCAATGAACGCCCAGTCTTCTGGCATTATCCCTGCATTTGTGTACATGTTCATGTACTCATTTTATTAAAACAAATCCAAGGTCTATACACATGTTCTGTTGCCACCGTGTACATATTGCCAGCCCCTAGAGCTGCTGTATATCCTGCACTGCCTGCTGCGCCCTGTCCCCGGTGTCTGTGAGCGGGGAAGGATTCTCCCTCACTTTGGGGGGTGTAAGTGAAATGATGTTGGCCGTTATCACGTCACCTGTCAGGACGCCGCCACGGAGGGGTGATGGTGATGCCACGTCCATGATCCCACGCAATGCTCGCGCCGGACCTCGCCCTCCTGCACACTCCCGTACATGAGACACCGCGCGCCACGAGTTCAAACCTGGCTTCCGCCAGAAGAGGGACGCGTCATCACGCAACACGTTGGCCGCCTTGACGGCGGATGGTAGCGTGGGTTGGTTGCCATGGATACTGCCAGTCAGATCTTAGCAGCATGTGTCTATAGTCAGCCGCACCTGTGAAACACTCATTCACGCTTCACACTCACACATTGGGATAGAGAAGTGTATCACATATAGCTGAAGAATAAACCTGCCAAATAACTGAAGGCGCAGAGGTATACTTTCTAAAGATTTAATTCTGAGTTAAAAAAAAAAAAAAAAACACATTTGAATAGAAATGTATTTTTTCTTTATCAGTGAGACAGTTATGTTAAAAATCAGTAAGATGTACACAAGATCAGTGGGAGTTGATATATTTGCAGGTCCTCTCCTAGTTTTCTATTCTCACTCTGGCCTGTCAGGCACTTTAGTATCAGAACAAGAAAAACTTGCTTAGGTCATCCCACGGAGACCCTCAGCGGGAGTTCACCCCACGCAGAGGCAGACGCCTTCGCAGACTGACTACGTTATTGATTCAGACGGATCCTAGTTGTTATTTGGCAGTACCCGGGTACTGGAGTGCCCGAGCAGGTACCACACCTAAGTGCACCAACGGTCCACGGGGTAGTGCTACTCCCTACACTTTGGGTGGGATTGACGTTGGGGGAAAAGGACACCAGGGATATTGATGCCAAGCACCCTATGTACACCTGATGTATTATATTGTGTGTGATATATACTGTGTGGTACAGGTTGCGTATCCTATGAGTAAAACCGTTGATATATTGTATACCGTGTGTTTTTATTATTGGTATTGGTTACTTTCAGGGGTTTATCCCGCTACGCTGGGATCCCTCGCAGGTGGAGGCGCTGCACTGAGGTGCACAAGTGATCACCCGGGGCTCCCAGTGGCGGAGGCTCAGGCATTTTGGTAGCCAAACAGGTAACGGCAGCACCGGTAGTTCCTTTAGTGACGGGGAAAAGGTGCTAACTAGACAAAGAAAATGAAGGTAGAAGTGATATCTTTAATAGCTAACTCCTGGTTATAAAGAGTGCAAGCTTTCGGAACCACAAAGGACCCTTCCTTCAGGCAGATGTTTTACAGAGCAATATGTTACATTTCAGACAACACAGTATTATGTGAGACCTGTCTAGTGATGATATCTGCTGAAAAAGGAATCTGTGCCTTGTTTAAAGCAGCAATAACAACTACTCTTCTTCCCCCTCTCCACATCTCAATGCAAGAAAACTGCCCTTTTCTAGTTCTGTAAATCCCATAGTTCCATATCTATGTATCTTTTTATCTGCCACTGCTAGAAATCAATATGACTGTTTCTAGGAAGCCAATAGAAAACTACAACATCATGTTGGTGAAATTGGGTCTCTCTGTTGGTTGACCCCGGTGACATTTTATTTTTACAGCAGCAAAGATAACATAAATATATTGGAAACCAGAAGATTCCTGCTGTTAAAAATAAAGTGGTTCATCTCCAAAGGAACCCCACCTCAGAAATATAGTATAAAAAAATATAATTAAAAAAAACAGTCAAGAAATGCTGCAGAGTTAAAGATGGTCGGAACTTGTAGCGTTTTTGCATGTTACAGTATCTGGATAAATAGCTGCTTGGCAGCTACAGTATTTTGCTCCTCTATAGCAGGGGTGTGCAAACTGGGGGTTGTGAGATTTTCTAGGGGGGCGCGGCGGTTACAGAGGCCCCACACTTCCCCGAAGGCATTTAAATGAAATGCCGGGGATCGCGCGGAGCCTCTGTAATTTTACTTACCTTAACTTTCCAGCGACGCGTCGCCATGGCAATGTGACGTCACATGACCCCGCTGCGTCAGCCGAGCCAGAAGGGGGTGTGTGAGCAGGGGGTGAGAGCAGACAGGGGGGCACAGGTAAAAGAGTTTGCACACACCTGCCCATGAGAACATGAACCATGTCTTGGAAATGGGAGGAATCCATTCAATAAGCATGGTAAGACACAATCCATTTGTCCCAGCTCAACAATATGTTGTTTTTTGAAATCTCACAAATGATTGGTCCCACTTTTCTGGGGCCTTATATTAATTTTTATATGCCATTTTTCATTCTTTTAAGATACTGAGCCCAAAAACACAGGACCAAGTTGGAGGCTTACAGTACTTTGAAGTTTCTTGTAGGCAGCTGAAGACATGAGAACAGCACAAAAAAGCTCAAACCCTAATCAGAAAATCTTATCCTCCCCTAGCTCCGTTCTCTGATATTTTTGGACCCTATTCAATATGAATAAAGCCTTGGAGATTCAGTCACATAAATTGAGTTGAATGTTCAAAAGCATATGGAAGAAAAGCCGTTTCACAGCATATTGAATGGGGCCTTATCTGCTCCTTGTACTTCCACTTTCTCTGAATCTTCTAATCCAGGGTATGCAAACTTCCTGCGCTACACGCCCTGCGCTACAACCCCTGCCTGCTCTTCCTTGCAGAGTCAAATGACGCTGCAGGGTCGTGTGACGTCACGTCAAAGACATTGCGTTACCATGGAAACGCGTGGAGACTGAAGCCTGGTAAGTGAGTTACAGGCTGTAACCGCCGCGCCCCCCCCCCCCCCAACAAAGTCTTGCGTCCCCAATTTTGCACACCCCTGCTCTAATACACACACTGGAACATTCTGCCATTTATGCTGCTTTATCCCTCTTTATTTTCCTATATCATTACCTGGCTGTCTATCTCTATATCTACTCACCTATTAGTCTACATATATTTCTACCTATTTGTCTATGTTCCTATATATTTATCTATATACTTACCTATTTATCTATCGATGTATCATCCTACTTGTCTGTCTCTATATTTATCTGTCTGTTTTAGTTTTTTTTTTCTTCTCTGTCAATATTTCTCTCTCTGGCCCAAATGCACAAAGCTCCATTATTGACTTAACTGCGAACAGGTATCTTCAAAGCTCACTAATGCAGTGTTAAGTGCTCTTTTCAGTCGTAAGGAGCCCTTGTGCTTCTATAATGGACTTTAGTGCTAATGATATGCAAAAGAGGTGTTCCCTCTAACAATGCAGGAGTACAGAGTTAATGCAGGAATTTAACAATACATTACTTAGGCCAGGCTCTGTGCAGAGCCTGAAATATAGGTTTTGCTGGAAGGAGAATACTTTGCATTTACATTACAATATTTCCCAGGTATCTTAGCTAGGCTCCTTTTTTTTGCACAGGTGCTGCTTCAAGTTTGGTTTGAGGGGCTATATATAGTACTTGAGACTCCCTCTCACTATTATTTCTCACGTTCTCACAATTTGACTTACTTTTTATCCTTGCTCACTTTTCCACTCACATTTCTCTGTTTATACACTCACACTTTTGTTTTGCTTTGATCTTCCGTATCCTTAAGTTTATGTTTCTCTTGTGTTCTCTTTTTATCAATTTTTGCCTATGTATTATTTTTTTCTATGATCCACCTCTTCCTACGTCTCTTGTGTCCTCTTTTTTCTGCTTCTCCTGCATTCTTCTATGCCAACAGTGCTGAATGGCTATTGTTTAAACCAGGGGTTCTCAACTCCAGTAATGAAGACCCACAATACGTCAGATTTCAGGATATCCCTGCTTCAGTTGAAGATTGTGTCACTGATTGAGCCACTTGTGGAGCTGGAATATCCTTAAAACCTGACATGTTGGGGAGTCTTGAGGAGTGGAGTTGAGAACCTCTGGTTTAAACCACTATTGCTGTTACCATGGTACCAGTTACCTCTGGGCGCTGCAGACCCTGGGTACTCCATTTTAGGGCATTACACATATGCACAATATGGGTGTATACATAGGCAACTGACAAGGCAAAATTTGGTATATATGACACTTTTTAAACATAGGAAATGTTGACCATTCCATCTTGCTTCAAATTAGGACAGGGGTGTGTGTGATGGTAAAATAGAAAGGGTGTGTGAGGGGATTAAATTGAATTGTAAAGTTTGTGGGAGGGGTACAGTAGAAGTGGGATGTGAGGTAAGAAATGTATAGAAGTGAATAGGAAGATGCTGTAGAGGTGAGGAATGTATATGTAGCGCTCTTTCCCCCACCACCTTGGAGGATGTGTGGCTATGTTGTGTGTGGTGCAATACCCGTGGCTCACAGGAGAGCTGAGCCTCCGCTGCAGGGAGCCTTGGGTGTATCCTGGTACGGTGTTCTTCAGCGCCTCCACCTGTAACGGATTCTACTGTGTGGAATTACCAGTTACAGGACCTATATATATATATACTAGCTGAGAGACCCGACGTTGCCCGGGATGTAAATGCGTAATAGGTAGTATTATTTATAAATCGTGGACAATAGGTTGAGTATTTGTTGTAAAGGTTGGATAAGAATGTTGAAAAGAAAGATGGAATAAAATGTAGTACGATGTTGTTTAAAAATGGTTTATTGTAAACACACCACTGTACAATGTATATTTTGGTGACATAACAGATGTAAAAATGTGAGGCGTGTGTCCTGCTAGGGTGTGAGGCGGCAGGTGGCGCGTGGGTTGTTAGTGCTGTCTGTGAGTGGGGTCCTGCTAGGGTGTGAGGCGGTGGGTCAGTGATGTCGGTGCGTAGGGGCGGGAGGCAGCAGGTGTGTGTGGCGGCAGGTATGTGTTGAGTGTGGCGGGTGTCTGTTGAGTGCGTGCAGGGCTGTGAGGTGGTGGGTGAAAGGCAGAGGCGGCGGCGGAAATGGGAGGAGGGGGAAAGGGGAGGAGGGGGGGAAGGGGAGGGGGGGAAAGGGGAGGGGGGGGAAATGGGAGGAGGGGGGGGGAAGGGGAGGAGGGGGGGGAGAGGGAAGGAGGGGGGAGAGGGGGGGAAAGCAGTAGAGGGGGGGGAAAGGGGAGGAGGGGGGGGAAGGGGAGGAGGGGGGGAAGGGGAGGAGGGGGGGAAGGGGAGGAGGGGGGGGAAAGGGAGGAGGGGGGGAAAGGGAGGAGGGGGGGAAAGGGAGGTGAGGAAGGGGGGGGAGGTGAGGAGGGGGGAAGGGGAGCGGAGGGAGGGGGGAAAGGGGAGCGGAAGGGGGGTGAAAGGGGAGGGGGGAAATGGGAGGAGAGGGGGGAGGGGAGGAGGGGGGGAAGGGGAGATGGGGGGGAGGAGGGGGGGGAAAGGGAGGAGGGGGGAATGGGAGGAGGGAAGGGGGGTGGAGGTGAGGAGGGGGGGGGAAGGGGAGCGGAGGGAGGGGGAAAGGGGAGCGGAGGGAGGGGGGAAAAGGGGAGCGGAGGGGGGTGAAAGGGGAGGGGGGGAAATGGGAGGAGGGGGGGAGGAGGGGGGGAGGAGGGGGGGAGGGGAGGAGGGGGGAAGGGGAGGAGGAAGGGAAGGGGAGGAGGGGGGAAAGGGGGAGGAGGGGGGGAAAGGGGGAGGAGGGGGGGGAAAGGGAAGCGGAGGGAGAGGGGAAAGGGGAGCGGAGGGGGGTGAAAGGGGAGGGGGGGAAAGGGGAGGAGGAAGGGGGAGGAGGGGGGGAAAGGGGTGGAGGGAGGGGGAGGAGGGGGGAAAAAGGAGGAGGGGGGGGAAAGGGGAGGAGGGAGGAAGGGAAGGGGGGGGATGTGAGGAGGGGGGGGAAGGGGAGGAGGGGGGAAGGGGGGGAAAGGGGGAGGAGGGGGGGGAAAGGGGGAGGAGGGGGGGAAGGGGGGAAAGGGGAGCGGAGGGAGGGGGGAAAGGGGAGCGGAGGGGGGTGAAAGGGGAGGAGGGGGGGAGGGGGGAGGGGAGGAGGGGGGGAAGGGGAGGAGGGGGGGAAAGGGGAGGAGGGGGGGAAAGGGGAGGAGGGGGGGAAAGGGGAGGAGGGGGGGAAGGGGAGGAGGGGGGGAAGGGGAGGAGGGGGGAAAGGGGAGGAGGGGGGGAAAGGGGAGGAGGGGGGGGGAAGGGGAGGAGGGGGGGAAAGGGGAGGAGGGGGGGAAAGGGGAGGAGGGGGGAAAGGGGAGGAGGGGGGGGGAAGGGAGGAGGAAGGGAAGGGGAGGAGTGGGGGGAAAGGGGGAGGAGGGGGGGGGAGGGGGGGAAGGGGAGGAGGGGGGAAATGGGTAGAGGGGGGGAAAGGGGAGGAGGGGGGGGAGGGGATCGGAGGGGGGTGAAAGGGGAGGTGGGAAAGGAGAGGAGGGGGAGGGGGGGGAAAGGGGAGGAGGGAGGGGGAGGAGGGAGGGAAAAGGGAGGAGGGGGGAAAGGGGAGGAGGGAGGGGGAGGGGGGGGGAAAAGGGAGGAGGGGGGGAAAGGGGAGGAGGGGGGAAGGGGAGGAGGGGGGAGAGGAGGGTGGAAAGGGGGAGGAGGGGGGGAGGGGTGAAGGGGAGGAGGGGGGGGAAATGGGTAGAGGGGGGGAAAGGGGAGGAGGGGGGGAGGGGATCGGAGGGGGGGTGAAAGGGGAGGGGGGAAAGGAGAGGAGGGGGGGGGGGAAGGGGAGGTGGGAGGGGGAGAGGGGGGGGAAAAGGGAGGAGGGGGGGAAAGGGGAGGAGGGAGGGGGAGGAGGGGGGGAAAGGGAGGAGGGGGGGAAAGGGGAGGAGGGGGGAAAGGGGAGGAGGGGGGAGGAGGGGGGGAAAAGGGAGGAGGGGGGAAAGGGGAGGAGGGGAGGGGGGGAAAAGGGAGGAGGGGGGGAAAGGGGAGGAGGGGGGAAAGGGGAGGAGGGGGGAGTGGAGGGGGGAAGGGAGGTGGGGGGGAAAGGGAGGAGGGGGGGAAAGGGGAGGAGGGAGGGGGAGGAGGGGGGGAAAGGGGAGGAGGGAGGGGGAGGAGGGGGGGAAAGGGGTGGAGGGAGGGGGAGGAGGGGGGAAAAGGGAGGAGGGGGGGAAAGGGCGAGGAGGGAGGAAGGGAAGGGGGGGAGGTGAGGAGGGGGGAAGGGGAGCGGAGGGGTGTGAAAGGGGAGCGGAGGGGGTGTGAAAGGGGAGCGGAGGGGGGGTGAAAGGGGAGCGGAGGGGGGGAAAGGGGAGCGGAAGGGAGGAAAGGGGAGCGGAGGGGGGGTGAAAGGGGAACGGAGGGGGGGGTGAAAGGGGAGCGGAGGGGGGGAAAGGGGAGCGGAGGGGGGGAAAGGGGAGCGGAGGGGGGGAAAGGGGAGCGGAGGGCGGGGAAGGGGAGAGGGGGGGAAAGGGGTAGAGGGGGGGAAAGGGGAGGAGGGGGGGGGAAGGGGAGAAGGGGGGAAAGGGAAGGGGGGAGGTGAGGAAGCGGGGGGAGGTGAGGAGGGGGGAAGGGGAGTAGGGGGGGAAAGGGGAGGGAGGGGAAGGGGAGGAGGGGGGGAAAGTGGAGGAGGGGGGAAAGGGGAGGGGGGGAAGGGGAGGAGGGGGGAAGGGGGGGAAAGGGGAGGGGGGAAAGGGGAGGAGGGGGGGGAGAAGGGGAGGAGGGGGGAAAGGGGGAGGAGTGGGGATGGGGGAGGAGGGCGGGGGAAGGGGAGGAGGGGGGGGGAAATGGGTAGAGGGGGGGAAGGGGAGTGGGGGGAAAGGGGAGGAGGGGGGAAAAGGGAGGAGGGGGGGAAAGGGGAGGAGGGAGGAAGGGAAGGGCGGGAGGTGAGGAGGGGGGGGGATCGGAGGGGGGGTGAAAGGGGAGGGGTGGAAAGGGGAGGGGGGCAAAGGGGAGGAGGGGGGGGAAAGGGAGGAGGGGGGGAAGGGGAGGAGGGGGGGAAAAGGGAAGAGGGGGGGAAAGGGGAGGAGGGAGGGGGGGGAGAGGGAGGGGGAGGAGGGGGGGAAAAAGGGAGGAGGGGGGAAAAGGGGAGGAGGGAGGAAGTAAAGGGGGGGAGGTGAGGAGGGGGGGGGGAAGGGGAGCGGAGGGGGGGTGAAAGGGGAGCGGAGGGGGGGAAAGGGGAGCGGAGGGGGGGAAAGGGGTGCGGAGGGGAGGAAAGGGGAGCGGAGGGGGGGTGAAAGGGGAGTGGAGGGGGGGAAAGGGGAGCGGAGGGGGGAAAGGGGAGCGGAGGGGGGGAAAGGGGAGCGGAGGGGTGGAAAGGGGAGGGGGGGAAGGGGAGCGGAGGGGGGGGAAGGGGAGCGGAGGGGGGGGAAGGGGAGCGGAGGGGGGGAAAGGGGAGCGGAGGGGGGGAAAGGGGAGCGGAGGGGGAAAGGGGAGAGGAGGGGGGAAAGGGGAGGGGGGGGAAAGGGGGAGGAGGGGGGAAAGGGGGAGGAGGGGGGGAAAGGGGGAGGAGGGGGGGGGAAAGGGCGAGGAGGGCAGGGGAAGGGGAGGAGGGGGGGAAATGGGTAGAGGGGGGGGAATGGGTAGAGGGGGGGGAAAGGGGAGGGGGGGAAAGGGGAGGAGGGGGGAAAGGGGAGGAGGGGGGAAGGGGGGGAAAGGGGAGGGGGGAAAGGGGAGGGGGAAAGGGGGAGGAGGGGGGGGAAGGGGGAGGAGGGCGGGGGAAGGGAGGAGGGGGGGAAAATGGGTAGAGGGTGGGGAAGGGGAGGGGGGGGAAAGGGGAGGAGGGGGGAAAGGGGAGGAGGGGGGAAAGGGGAGGAGGGGGGAAAAGGGAGGAGGGGGGGAAAGGGGAGGAGGGAGGAAGGGAAGGGCGGGAGGTGAGGAGGGGGGGGATCGGAGGGGGGGTGAAAGGGGAGGGGTGGAAAGGGGAGGGGGGGAGGGGGGAAAGGGGAGGAGGGGGGGGAAAGGGAGGAGGGGGGGAAGGGGAGGAGGGGGGGAAAAGGGAAGAGGGGGGAAAGGGGAGGAGGGAGGGGGGGAGGAGGGAGGGGAGAAAAGGGAGGAGGGGGGGAAAGGGGAGGAGGGAGGAAGTAAAGGGGGGGGAGGTGAGGAGGGGGGGGGGGAAGGGGAGCGGGGGGGGTGAAAGGGGAGCGGAGGGGGGAAAGGGGAGCGGAGGGGGGGAAAGGGGAGCGGAGGGGGGGTGAAAGGGGAGCGGAGGGGGGAAAGGGGAGCGGAGGGGGGAAAGGGGAGCGGAGGGGAGGAAAGGGGAGCGGAGGGGTGGAAAGGGGAGGGGGGGAAGGGGAGCGGAGGGGGGGGAAGGGGAGCGGAGGGGGGGGGAAGGGGAGCGGAGGGGGGGGGGGAAGGGGAGCGGAGGGGGGGGAAAGGGGAGCGGAGGGGGGAAAGGGGAGCGGAGGGGGGGAAAGGGGAGAGGAGGGGGGAAAGGGGAGGGGGGGACAGGGGGGAGGAGGGGGGGGAAAGGGGGAGGAGGGGGGGGGAAAGGGCGAGGAGGGCAGGGGAAGGGGAGGAGGGGGGGAAATGGGTAGAGGGGGGGAAAGGGGAGGGGGAAATGGGTAGAGGGGGGGGAAAGGGGAGGGGGGGGGAAAGGGGAGGAGGGGGAAAGGGGAGGAGGGGGGGAAGGGGAGGAGGGAGGGGGAGGAGGGGGGAAAAGGGAGGAGGGGGGGAAAGGGGAGGAGGGAGGAAGGGCGGGAGGTGAGGAGGGGGGGGGATCGGAGGGGGGGGTGAAAGGGTAGGGGTAGAAAGGGGACGGGGGAAAGGGGAGGAGGGGGGAGAGGAGGGGGGGAAGGGGAGGAGGGGGGGAAAAGGGAGGAGGGGGGGAAAGGGGAGGAGGGGGGGAAGGGGAGGAGGGGGGGAAAGGGGAGGAGGGGGGGAAAGGGGAGGAGGGAGGGGGGGGGAAGGGGAGGAGGGGAGGAGGGGGAGGAGGGGGGAAAGGGGGAGGAGGGGGGGGAAAGGGGGAGGAGGGGGGAAAGGGGGAGGAGGGCGGGGGAAGGGGAGGAGGGGGGGAAATGGGTAGAGGGGGGGAAAAGGGGAGGAGGGGGGGGAAAGGGAGGAGGGAGGGGAAGGAGGGGGGAAAAGGGAGGAGGAGGGAGGAAGGGAAGGAGGGAGGTGAGGAGGGGGGGGATCGGAGGGGGGTGAAAGGGGAGGAGGGAAAGGGGAGGAGGGGGGGGAAAAGGGAGGAGGGGGGGAAGGGGGGAAAAGGGAGGAGGGGGGAAAGGGGAGGAGGGAGGGGGAGGAGGGGGGAAAAGGGAGGAGGGGGGGAAAGGGGAGGAGGGGGGGGTGAAAGGGGAGCAGAGGGGGGGTGAAAGGGAGCGGAGGGGGGGAAAGGGAGCAGAGGGGGGGAAAGGGAGCGGAGGGGAGGAAAGGGGAGCGGAGGGGGGGTGAAAGGGGAGCGGAGTGGGGGAAAGGGGAGCGGAGGGGGGAAAGGGGAGCGGAGGGGGGGAAAGGGGAGCGGAGGGGGGGTGAAAGGGGAGCGGAGGGGGGGGAAAGGGGAGCGGAGGGGGAAAGGGGAGCGGAGGGGGGGAAAGGGGAGCGGAGGGTGGGAAAGGGAGGGGGGAAGGGGAGCGGAGGGGGGGAAGGGGAGCGGAGGGGGGGAAAGGGGAGCGGAGGGGGGAAAGGGGAGAGGAGGAGGGAAAGGGGAGGGGGGGAAAGGGGGAGAAGGGTGGGGGGAAAGGGGGAGGAGGGGGGGGAAAGGGCGAGGAGGGCGGGGGAAGGGGAGGAGGGGGGGAAATGGTTAGAGGGGGGGAAAGGGGAGGGGGGGAAAGGGGAGGAGGGGGGAAAGGGGAGGAGGGGGGGAAGGGGAGGAGGGGGGAAAAGGGAGGAGGGGGGAAAGGGGAGGAGGGAGGAAGTGCGGGAGGTGAGGAGGGGGGGGATCGGAGGGGGGGTGAAAGGGGAGGGGTAGAAAGGGGACGGGGAAAGGGGAGGAGGGGGGAGAGGAGGGGGGAAGGGGAGGAGGGGGGTAAGGGAGGAGGGGGGAAAGGGGAGGAGGGGGGGGAAGGGGAGGAGGGGAGGAAAGGGGATGAGAGGGGAAAGGGGAGGAGGGAGGGGGAGGAGGGGGGAAAGGGGAGGAGGGGGGGAAGGGGAGGAGGGGGGAAGGGGAGGGGGGGAAGGGGGAGGAGGGGGGGAAAGGGGGAGGAGGGGGTGGAAGGGGAGGAGGGTGGGAAGGGGAGGGGGGGGGAAAGGGGAAGGAGGGGGGGGAAAGGGAGAGGAGGGGGGGAAAGGGGGAGGAGGGCGGGGAAGGGGAGGAGGGGGGGGAATGGGTAGAGGGGGGGGGAAAGGGGAGGGGGGGAAAGGGGAGGAGGGGGGAAAGGGGAGGGGGGGGAAAGGGGAGGAGGGGGGAAAGGGGAGGAGGGGGGGGGAAGGGGAGGAGGGAGGGGGAGGAGGGGGGAAAAGGGAGGAGGAGGGAGGAAGGGAAGGAGGGAGGAAGGGAAGGGCGGGAGGTGAGGAGGGGGGGGGATCGGAGGGGGGGGTGAAAGGGGAGGGGTGGAAAGGGGAGGGGTGGAAAGGGGAGGGGTGGAAAGGGGAGGGGGGAAAGGGGAGGAGGGGGGAAGGGGAGGAGGGGGGAGAGGAGGTGGGGAAGGGGAGGAGGGGGGGAAAAGGGAGGAGGGGGGAAAGGGGAGGAGGGAGGGGAAGAGGGGGGGGAAAAGGGAGGAGGGGGGGAAAGGGGAGGAGGGGGGAAAGGGGAGGAGGGGGGAAAGGAGAGGAGGGGGGAAGGGGAGGAGGGGGAAAAGAGAGGAGGGGGGAAAGGGGAGGAGGGGGGAAAAGGGAGGAGGGGTGGAAAGGGGAGGGGGAGGAGGGGGGGAAAAAGGGAGGAGGGGGGGAAAGGAAGGGGGGGGTGGTTATGAGGGGGGTGAAGGGGAGCGGAGTGGGTGTGAAAGGGGAGCGGAGGGGGGGTGAAAGGGGAGCGGAGGGGGGGGAAAGGGGAGCGGAGGGGGGGAAAGGGGAGCGGAGGGGAGGAAAGGGGTGCGGAGGGGGGGTGAAAGGGGAGCGGAGGGGGGGTGAAAGGGGAGCGGAGGGGGGAAAGGGGAGCGGAGGGGGGGGAAGGGGAGAGGGGGGAAAGGGGTAGAAGGGGGGAAAGGGGAGGAGGGGGGGGAAGGGGAGGAGGGGGGGAAGGGGGAGTGGGGGGAAAGGGAGGAGGGGGAGGGGAGGAGGGAAGGGGGGAGGTGAGGAGGGGGGGGGGGAGCGGAGGGAGGGGGGAAAGGGGCGCGGAGGGGGGTGAAAGGGGAGGGGGGAAATGGGAGGAGGGGAGGAGGGGGGGAAGGGGAGTAGGGGGGGAAGGGGAGTAGGGGGGGAAGGGGAGGGGGAGAAAGGGGAGGAGGGGGGAAGGGGAGGAGGGGGGAAAGTGGAGGAGGGGGGGAAAGGGGAGGGGGGAAAGGGGAGGAGGGGGGGAAGGGGAGGGAGGGGGAAAGTGGAGGAGGGAGGGGGAGGAGGGGGGGAAAGGGAGGGGGGGAAAGGGGAGGAGGGGGGAAGGGGAGGAGGGGGGTGAGGAGGGGGGGAAGGGGAGGAGGGGGGGAAAAGGGAGGAGGGGGGAAAGGGGAGGAGGGAGGGGAAGAGGGGGGGAAAAGGGAGGAGGGGGGGAAAGGGAGGAGGGGGGGAAAGGGGAGGAGGGGGGAAAGGAGAGGAGGGGGGAAGGGGAGGAGGGGGAAAAAGAGAGGAGGGGGGGAAAGGGGAGGAGGGGGGGAAAGGGGAGGAGGGGGGAAAAGGGAGGAGGGGGGAAAGGGGAGGGGGAGGAGGGGGGAAAAAGGGAGGAGGGGGGGAAAGGGAAGGGGGGGAGGTTAGGAGGGGGGGAAGGGGAGCGGAGGGGGTGTGAAAGGGGAGCGGAGGGGGGGTGAAAGGGGAGTGGAGGGGGGGAAAGGGGAGCGGAGGGGGGGAAAGGGAGGAGGGGGGAAAGGGGAGGAGGGAGCGGGAGGAGGGGGGGAGGTGAGGAGGGGGGGAGGTGAGGAGGGGGGGGAAAGGGGGAGGAGGGGGGAAAGGGGGAGGAGGGGGGGGGTGAAAGGGGAGCGGAGGGGGGAAAGGGGAGCGGAGGGGGGAAAGGGGAGCGGAGGGGGGGGAGGGGAGGGGGGGAAGGGGAGCGTAGGGGGGGAAGGGGAGCGGAGGGGGGGAAGGGGAGAGGAGGGGGGAAAGGGGGAGGAGGGTGGAAAGGGGGAGGAGGGGGGGAAGGGGTGGAGGGGGGGAAATGGGTAGAGGGGGGAAAGGGGAGGAGGGGGGAAAGGGGAGGAGGGGGGAAAGGGGAGGAGGGGGGGAATAGGGAGGAGGGGGGAAAGGGGAGGAGGGAGGGGGAGGAGGGGGGGAAAAGGAGGAGGGGTGGGGGAAGGGGAGGGGGGGAAAGGGGGAGGAGGGGGGGGAAGGGGAGGAGGGGGGGGAAATGGGTAGAGGGTGGGGGGGAAGGGGAGGGGGGGAAAAAGGAGGGGGGGAAAGGGGAGGAGGGGGGGAAGTGGGAGGAGGGAGGGGGGGAAAAGGGAGGAGGGGGGGAAAGGGGAGGAGGGAGGAAGGGAAGGGCGGGAGGTGAGGAGGGGGGGGATCGGAGGGGGGTGAAAGGGAGGGGTGGAAAGGGGAGGGGGGGAAATGGGTAGAGGGGGGGGAAAGGGGAGGGGGGGGAAAGGGGAGGGGGGGAAAGGGGAGGAGGGGGGGAAAGGGGAGGAGGGGGGGGGAAAGGGAGGGGGGGGAATGGGGAGGAGGGAGGGGGAGGAGGGGGGAAAAGGGAGGAGGGGGAAAGGGGAGGAGGGAGGAAGGGAAGGGTGGGAGGTGAGGAGGGGGGGGGATCGGAGGGGGGTGAAAGGGGAGGGGTGGAAAGGGGAGGGGGGAATGGGGAGGAGGGGGGAGAGGAGGGGGGGAAGGGGAGGAGGGGGGGAAAGGGAGGAGGGGGGAAAGGGGAGGAGGGGGGGAAAGGGAGGAGGGGGGGAAGGGGAGGAGGGAGGAAGTAAAGGGGGGGAGGGGGGGGAGGAGAGGAGGGGGGGGAGGGGAGCGGAGGGGGGGTGAAATGGAGTGGAGGGGGGGGAAAGGGGAGCGGAGGGGAGAAAAGGGGAGTGGAGGGGGGGAAAGGGGAGCGGAGGGGAAAGGGGAGGAGGGGGGAAAGGGGAGGAGGGGGGGAAAGGGGAGGAGGGGGGGAAGGGGAGGAGGACAGGGGAATGCGAAGGAGGGGGGGAAAGCGGAGGAGGGGGGGAAGGGGGAAAGGGGAGATGGGGGGGAAGGGGGAAGGGGAGGAGGGGGGAAAGGGGAGGAGGAGGGGGGATCGGAGGGGGGTTAAAGGGGAGGGGTGGAAAGGGGAGGGGGGGGAAAGGGGAGGAGGGGGGGAGAGGAGGGGGGGAAGGGGAGGAGGGGGGGAAAAGGGAGGAGGGGGGGAAGGGGAGGAGGGAGGAAGTAAAGGGGGGGGGGTGAGGAGGGGGGGGAGGGGAGCGGAGGGGGGGTGAAAGGGGAGTGGAGGGGGGGAAAGGGGAGCGGAGGGGAGGAAAGGGGAGCGGAGGGGGGGAAAGGGGAGCGGAGGGGGGGAAAGGGGAGTGGAGGGGGGAAGGGGAGCGGAGGGGGGGGGAAGGGGAGCGGAGGGGGAAAGGGGAGTGGAGGGGGGAAGGGGGGAAAGGGGAGGAGGGGGGAAAGGGGGTAAAGGGGAGGAGAGGGTAAAGGGGAGGAGAGGGGTAAAGGGGAGGAGGGGGGGGAAGGGGAGGAGGGGGGAAGGGGAGTAGGGGGAAAGGGGAGGAGGGGGGGAAAGGGGAGGAGGGGGGAAAGGGGGTAAAGGGGAGGAGAGGGTAAAGGGGAGGAGAGGGTAAAGGGGAGGAGGGGGGGGAAAGGGGAGGAGGGGGGGAAAGGGGAGGAGGGGGGGAAGGGGAGTAGGGGGAAAGGGGAGGAGGGGGGGAAAGGGGAGGAGGGGGGAAAGGGGAGGAGGACAGGGGAATGCGAAGGAGGGGGGGAAAGCGGAGGAGGGGGGAAAGGGGAGGAGGGAGGAAGGGAAGGGTGGGAGGTGAGGAGGGGGGGGATCGGAGGGGGGTGAAAGGGGAGGGGTGGAAGGGGAGGGGGGAAAGGGGAGGAGGGGGGGAGAGGAGGGGGGGAAGGGGAGGAGGGGGGGAAAGGGAGGAGGGGGGGAAAGGGGAGGAGGGGGGGAAAAGGGAGGAGGGGGGGAAGGGGAGGAGGGAGGAAGTAAAGGGGGGGAGGTGAGGGGGGGGGGAGGGGAGCGGAGGGGGGGTGAAAGGGGAGTGGAGGGGGGGAAAGGGGAGCGGAGGGGAGGAAAGGGGAGCGGAGGGGGGGAAAGGGGAGTGGAGGGGGGGAAAGGGGAGGGGAGGGGGGGAAGTGGAGCGGAGGGGGGGAAGGGGAGCGGAGGGGGAAAGGGGAGCGGAGGGGGGAAAGGGGAGCGGAGGGGGGAAAGGGGAGTGGAGGGGGAAAGGGGGTAAAGGGGAGGAGAGGGTAAAGGGGAGGAGGGGGGGGGAAAGGGGAGTAGGGGGAAAGGGGAGGAGGGGGGGAAAGGGGGGGAGGGGGGAAAGGGGAGGAGGACAGGGGAATGCGAAGGAGGGGGGGAAAGCGGAGGAGGGGGAAAAGGGGAGATGGGGGGAAGGGGGAAAGGGGAGGAGGGGGGAAAGGGGAGGAGGAGGGGGGATCGGAGGGGGGTGAAAGGGGAGGGGTGGAAAGGGGAGGGGGAAAGGGGAGGAGGGGGGAAGGGGAGGAGGGGGGGAAAAGGGAGGAGGGGGGAAAGGGGAGGAGGGGGGGAAAAGGGAGGAGGGGGGGAAGGGGAGGAGGGAGGAAGTAAAGGGGGGGAAGTGAGGAGGTGGGGAGGGGAGCGGAGGGGGGGTGAAAGGGGAGCGGAGGGGGGGAAAGGGGAGCGGAGGGGAGGAAAGGGGAGCGGAGGGGGGGGTGAAAGGGGAGCGGAGGGGGGGAAAGGGGAGGGGAGGGGGGAAGGGGAGTGGAGGGGGGGGAAGGGGAGCGGAGGGGGGAAAGGGGAGCGGAGGGGGGAAAGGCGGAGTGGAGGGGGGAAGGGGGGAAAGGGGAGGAGGGGGTGAAGGGGGTAAAGGTGAGGAGAGGGTAAAGGGGAGGAGGGGGGAAAGGGGAGGAGGGGGGGAAGGGGAGTAGGGGGAAAGGGGAGGAGGGGGGGAAAGGGGAGGAGGGGGGAAAGGGGAGGAGGACAGGGGAATGCGAAGGAGGGGGGGAAAGCGGAGGAGGGGGGAAAGGGGAGATGGGGGGGAAGGGGGAAAGGGGAGGAGGGGGGAAAGGGGAGGAGGAGGGGGGAATGCAAAGGAGGGGGGGAAAGCGGAGGAGGGGGGAAAGGGGAGGAGGGGGAAAGGGGGGAAAGAGGGGAGGGGGAAAGAGTGGAAGGGGAGGATGAGGGGGGAAAGGGGAGGAGGGGGGAAAGGGGAGGGCAGAAAGAGGGGAAGGGGAGGAGGAGGAGGGGGGAAAGAGGGGAAGGGGAGGATGAGGGGGGGGAAGGGGGAGGAGGGGGGGGAAGGGGGAGGAGGGGGGGAAAGGGGAGGGGGGAAAGGGGAGCGGAGGGGGGAAAGGGGAGTGGAGGGGGGGAAGGGGGGAAAGGGGAGGAGGGGGGAAAGGGGGTAAAGGGGAGGAGAGGGTAAAGGGGAGGAGGGGGGGGGAAAGGGGAGGAGGGGGGGAAGGGGAGTAGGGGGAAAGGGGAGGAGGGGGGGAAAGGGGAGGAGGGGGGGAAAGGGGAGGAGGACAGGGGAATGCGAAGGAGGGGGGGAAAGCGGAGGAGGGGGGGAAAGGGGAGATGGGGGGAAGGGGGAAAGGGAAGGAGGGGGGAAAGGGGAGGAGGAGGGGGGAATGCAAAGGAGGGGGGGGGAAGCGGAGGAGGGGGGAAAGGAGAGGAGGGGGAAAGGGGGGAAAGAGGGGAGGGGGGAAAGAGTGGAAGGGGAGGATGAGGGGGGAAAGGGGAGGAGGGGGGAAAGGGGAGGGCGGAAAGAGGGGAAGGGGAGGAGGAGGGAGGGGGGGGGAAGGGGGAGGAGGGGGGGAAAGGGGAGGGGGGAAAGAGGGGAAGGGGAGGAGGAGGAGGGGGGAAAGGGGAGGAGGGGGGGAAGGGGAGTAGGGGGGGAAGGGGAGGAGGGGGGTGAAAGGGGAGGAGGGTGGGAAAGGGG